>NW_008681010.1:1896-32002 GCF_000695815.1 Acanthisitta chloris | reverse complement strand
CATTCCTGATTCCTGGGCAGTTGTTCCTAAGGATGCAGGAAGCAAAGCACTGTACACAGCTCTATATTTGCCAAGACTATGGCAGACAGCCACACTGCTCTCCCAAACCACTTGTTTCCATGGGGAGAGAGGGATAGGACACAAGTATCAAATTGTCAGTAATCACTGTCAACTTCTCTTGCATGACTGCAGACATCCATTTCTGTCTGCAAAGTGGATAACTGTGCTCAGAAGCCACAGCAAATGGGCACAATGAGCATGTGATTGGTTAGGGGATGTGAATACTAGAATCCTGTGTTCAGTTTTGGGCCACTCACTACAAGAAAGACATTGAGGTGCTGGAGCATGTCCAGAGAAAGGCAATGAAGCTGATTAAGGGTCTAGAGCATAAGTCTTAGGAGAAACAGATGAGAGAGTTGGGGGTGTTCAGCCTGGAGAAAAAGAGGCTCAGGGGGACCTTGCCACTCTCTACTACTCCCTGACAGGAGGTTGTAGCCAGGTGGGGGTTGACCTCTTCTCCCAGGCAAGTTCCAACAGGACAAGAGGATATAGCCTCAACCTGCATCAGGGGAGGTTTAGATTGGATATTAGGAAAAATTTCTTCAATGGAAGGGTGACCAGGCATTGGAACAGACTGTCCAGGAAAGTGGTGGAACCACCATCCCTAGAGGTGTTTAAAAGACATGTAGTTGTGGGACTTAGGGACTCAATTTAGTAGTGGACTTGGCAGCATTAGGTTGGAACAGACTGTCCAGGAAAGTGGTGGAACCACCATCCCTAGAGGTGTTTAAAAGACATGTAGTTGTGGGACTTAGGGACTCAATTTAGTAGTGGACTTGGCAGCATTAGGTTTATGTTTGGACTTGATGATCTTAAGGGTATTTTCCAGCCTAAATGATTCGATGATTCGAACAGACTGTCCAGGAAAGTGGTGGAACCACCATCCCTAGAGGTGTTTAAAAGACATGTAGTTGTGGGACTTAGGGACTCAATTTAGTAGTGGACTTGGCAGCATTAGGTTTATGTTTGGACTTGATGATCTTAAGGGTATTTTCCAGCCTAAATGATTCGATGATTCCCCTGATTATGTTTGGACTTGATGATCTTAAGGGAATTTTCCAGCCTAAATTATGCGATGATTTGATGACCCTGAGACACCATGGTGTTATGGTTTTGGGGGAGTCCATCATGTGTGACAGATGAAGGCAGAATTAATGTCACTATATAAATCCTGCAATACTGTATATTGATGGAGGCCCACGCCCCACGTCACTCCCCCTTCCAAGAAGGATTAATTCAGGCTGGAATGAGTATGCACATGGAAAGGTTACTAAGATGATCAAAGAATGAAGTGAAGAAATCAGAAAGGCTGTGGCTGTTTATCCAGGTGATCTGGAATGGAGGAGGAGAGATGATTCCTGTCTGTAAATCCTGTATCTGTGTAAACAGTGGCTGAGAGGAGAGAAAGTGTAAGTAATGACACATGTTGGCACAAAACCAAAGAAGTTTCATTGGGATATATAGGAGTATGTATAGATTTAAGCAAGGAGTTAGAAGGCTTTTAGCTGTTCCAGGGATGTCTCAGCTGCTGGGCAATGGCCTTTAGAATAAAAGCCTTTGCTGTTTCTTTCCAAAGTCTACAACAAAGACATTTTTTGTCTTTCCCTGAGGAGGAAGAGCACATGTCCCAAAACATTTCCAGCAAACACATGCCGTGGAGCAAATTGTGTTCCCTTGCTTGTATTTCTGCAAGGTTTCATCTTAGGCTGATGCAGCAATTTCTTAAATGAAGAGATTGGTTTTTAGTCTAGTTTGTTTCTGTCTTGCTTTTTCCCCTCCAGATTCTCCATTTATATACAAGTGCTACAGGTCTCTCTCAAGCTTGCAGGAGTGGAGAGTAATTTCTGCCCTTGCCAAATTGCTGTGGCATCAAAGTGGAGGGAAGGAGACCAGATGAGTTTTCTGCAGTATCCCTATCCTATCTGCTCAGCCACATCACAGTCAATGTAGTTTCATGAACTACAGAAACATCCTTTGTGAGTGTAGCATCTCTCCCTGCTTTTGCCTAGCCTAAATAAATCCAATGAATGTATGGATGGGGGTGATGGGTTTGTCTGTGCAAACTGGGGACAGTGCTTACAAGCCTGAGCAGTGTTTTCTGTTCCTGTGTCCTTTTTCATTTAGTGCTGAACAAACTGATAGCTGAAGAAAGCACTGTCCTGCTTTTTGGATGGGACATAGACCATGAGCAGAATCTTTGTGGGTGCTGAAGTAATAGTGCTATACTGAGAGGGGAAGTGACACCCATTACTATTGGTTGATACCCATAGCTTGGGGGTTATTTTGATGGAGGGTGAAACTGCTGTTGGCATTAGGCTTTGTGGAGGCAAATCTTCACTTGGTTTCTGGACTAGGGATAAAGCTAGCAGCTGAAATGCAGCTCCACACAGGTAAAGGCACATCTGCCAAGGAATAGAGGCTCCTCTGAAAATATTTTTACCCTGAAAACCACAATCATGCCATAGATTTTGAAAGCATTAAGAATCATCTGTGAAGCTCGGATCGACACACTGTAGAGCCCACCTGCCCTGCCAGAGCAGTGCCCACCAGAGACCTCCTGTGTGCCCCCAGCTGTCCTCCACAGGCAGATCTCAGCAGCATGGCAGACAGGAGCAGACTCCTGGGAACAGAAATGTCCCCAGTCTACCTGTCCAATCTGCCTGTGATGTGACCAGTGTCCTGATATACCTGGCTTGTAGTGAAGTCCTTTCATACAGGCAATGCTTTTGTACCCATCTCCTTCAGAGATGTCGGATAAATTTTGCTCAGGCTACCATTCCTCATTCTTCAACAGCTTCAACAGGCAGAAAAGCTCAGGCTATTGTTTTTTGAAATGCTTTTGGTTAGAAAAAAAGAAGGTTGAAAAGGGCATTGATGATGATGATGACCTGCTGACAGCTCAGTTGTCAAAAACAGCTATAGTATTTGATAGCAAGGTCAAGTCTTGTGAGGAATGGCTGAGGGAGCCTGGAGGAGGCTCAGGGTGGGGGAAATTATTGCTCCCTACAACTACCTAAAAGGAGGTTTTAGCAAGGTGAGTGTTGGTCTCTTGACCCAAGTAACAGAAGTAAAGTCAGCCTCAAGTTGAGCCAGAGCTGCTTTAGATTGGATATTAGGAAAAAATACTTCACTGAAAGAGTGATCAAGCATTGGAACAGGCTGCCCAGGGAAGTTGTGGGGTCACCATCCCTGGAAGCATTTAAAAGACATGTAGATATGGCTCTTAGGGACATAGTTTAGTGGTGGACTTGGCAGTGTTAAGTTTGAACTCAATGATCTTAAGAGTCTTTTCCAACCTAAATGATTCTATGATTCTGTGATTACTGAGATTTAAAATTAACTATGAGACATCCCTCACAAGGTTGTTAAAGCCCATGACAACCTTCAGGGAGCAGAGAAGTTCCATTTCTAGCATTTCCTCTTTCTAAGACTTTTCTTTTTCTTTAGGAGCTTTATTCTTTATTGCCAGGGTGGTACTGGTTTAAGTACCCTACTTTCCCCTACTCCTAACTCTGCCCCCTCTTTCCCCACCTCAGCATCGTGGCACTCTGTTGTATTGTGATGCCCCCTTATCCACTTTTGGTGTCACATTCTGTCACATGAAAGGGCTGCTGTGCCTCTGCCAAAAATAAATGCTGTGCTGGCCTTTCCTAAATGTGTACGGACTCAGCTGGGTCTCCAGGACTTTTTATAGCCCTCCAGCACAGTCCTATCTTTGGTAGCATCAGCATTTCCATAGCAACCAACTGTGATGTCAAAGCAACATGTTTTTTTTTTTTGGTGAGAACAGGCAGGAAGCAATGAACTCTTCATAAGCAAAGATCCAATTTTAATGCAAATGTCTCTCATAATGTCTGCCACCACTGCTGTTTATGGTTCTAATCCTAATTATCTCACTGTTACCTTGCTGGCCCCATCTGTCATACCCACCTGTTGCATGATCTTTCCTTAGCTTCTGCAGTGAGCCCTTCCTTGCAGGAGTGTGTGTGATTTGTTGAGGAGAAAGGTGTGCTCTGTTCAGAGCAAGGACAAGCACTGACAGGAATGGAAGAGATATAGCAGTAGCATTTATACCTAAGCATCTTTTTGGTTTTTTCTAAACCAAAATGAATGTAATGGGTCAACCCCATCCTTCTCCAACCTTTTCCAGTGGTGGATATATTCCCAGTGGATGGGCAGGTTGTAGTGATGTGAACTGAGCCTCCTGACAATACTTTCCAGGACCTTTTACAGGCAGGATCTCCAGAGGGAAGACTCATGGGTTGATGTATTACACTGACAAATCATAAGGTAACAAATGAGCTTGTTAGTCCCACAGGCTGCTTGCTAACCCCGTCTTAAATAAACCCTCAAGACCACAGATTCTGCCTCAGCCTTGTCCTCCTGCAGTACTGCCCCTGTGCATGTCCTCCAATGCAGAGGACAGCACTGGGCAGTGGGGGATTTAACTTTTAATAGGATCTATCTGTCTTTATCTGCAGTACTGCATATTCCTTGGACCAAAACACTCACGTGATGGAGACTGCCTTGTGGTATTAAGGATTAAGCCTGTAGGAATTTTGATTTGTAGGGCAGACTTCCCCCCCTGCTGAGGGTGGGAGAAACAACACATTGTGACTTAATACTGCAAAGAGTAGAAATTATCTACTCAGAACTCTCCTAGATGTCATCTGTTTTGTTGGACTGATTGTATTTTTACAGTTTCACTGAAGACATAAGGGTGACTTCTCTATCCACAACAGTTACTGGGGTTTACCCAATTCTAATTTGGACAATGAAGAGTCAATGACCTCCTCCCTGCCCAGCCTGAATCAACAAATACATGAGTTTGCCTCCTCTTTAATTACAGGTAAGTCACTGGCTCATTGGCAGCAGAAAATGCTCTGTGGTTTCTCCTGCATTTAATTCTCTAACATTATAAAATAAGTACATACACATAAAACAGAGCTGAGAGGGAAAAATGAATGACTTACTCCCTAGCCCAGCAGAGGAAACAAGTTCACACAAAACCTTGTCTTCATTTACTACATGGGAAGACACAGGCAGGACTCTTACTCATCTATAAATTGCCTTGCAGACTTGCTTCTCCCCCATCTCATCTGCCAAAATTCTGTTGGAAAGTTTTTCAACCAGTATGATGACAGTAATAATTCTCTTAGAACAAATCAAGTAAGCCAAAACAACAAATACATACTGATACATGTTTTATGACAAAAAATCCTAACAGAATATAGATAATGTAGAATAACAAACTTTGCAAGCTAGTTCTTCAATTTTATAGCAAATCGATTGTTATGCCAAGAAACTTTGTAAGGATTCTATTTCCTAGCTGTTACATGCATGATCTTTCAACATAATTTGCTTAAACCTGTTGAGAAAATGGGTGTGTCTGTGGTCTGAGCACTCCACACATATTCCCTCATGTTTACAATCAGTGTTAAGCACCTATATCACAGACCCAGTCTAAAGAATCCATTTCAAGCTGTACACAGCACAGAGGGACATCATGGTACCAGAACAAAACACATCTCTTCATCATTATCAGGGAGGCCAAAACAGTGCTACATGCTAATGAATTTGTGAGTGTTACCAAATTCCTTAATTACTAATCTTGCAGCGTATACCCCAAACTGATATCAAAACTGTTGGCGATGGGTTCACACAACAGTGTTGTGCCTTGAAGGTTAGCTGTGCCCTGTGACCATGGCTGATGAGCTCCTGTCTTGAGACGCTGCTGCACACCACTTCCACGCTGAGAGAGCTGAGTATTTCCTGCTTCTCAAAATAACACCCAATTGTACTCATCCTAGTGCATGTCGTTTAGGTTTTTTTCTTCCTGCCTGCAATGCTTCATAGAATCAGAGAATTTTAAGGGTTGGAATGGACCTTACAGGGCATCTAGCTCCAACCCCCTGCCCTGGGCAGGGACACCTCCCACCAGAGCAGGTTGCTCAAGGCTTCATCCAATCTGGTTTTGAACACTGCCAGGGTTGGGGCAGCCACAGCCTCCCTGGGCAACCTGTGCCAGTGTCTCACCACCCTCACAGGGAAAAGCTTCTTCCTAATATCTAGCCTAAATTTCCCCTCCTGCAATTTGTACCCAGTACCCCTTGTCCTGTCAGTGCAGCTGCTAACAGAGTTCCTCTCTGGCTTCCCTGGAGCCCCTTCAGACACTGGAAGGTTGCTGTGAGGTCTCCACACAACCTTCTTTTCTCCAGGCTGAACAGCCCCAACTCCCTCAGCCTGTCCTCATAGGGGAGATGCTCCAGTACTCTTATCAACTTTGTGATATCCTCTGGACTTGCTCCAACAGTTCCATGTCCTAAAGCTAAACCACAAAGGTCAATCAGCTCAGATAAGCAGTATCTCCTCAGGGAAAGTAGCCCCTCAAGGGGATTTAGAAAAGGAAACACCTGTCAGCACTCAAGCAGCCACTATCAACCTCCAAACATCTTGATCTCATCTCTTCACCTGCAACACAATCAATGAGATGAGGCTAATCAGTGCCCAAGAAATCCTTGTTTTAGCCTCTCCCTAGGTTTGGCATTTCAGTGCTAGCAAGAATGCCAGAAAGTTGTCTATTTTTTCTATTATTGCAATGTGAAGGTTTGGCATTTCAGTGCTAGCAAGAATACCAGAAAGCTGTTTATTTTTTCTATTATTGCAATGTGATTTTATGCACTTTTGCCAGCACAATTAGGTTTACTTAGCCCCTCCACGTTTTGTCCTTTCAGTTACAAACTTTGAATCTGTGTCAAGCAATGAGGAAAAGTTAAAAGCTACAGAAGTAACCTAAGCAAAATCACCTGCTCCTGCTTTTTGGGTCTTACTGTGATTTTTGCAATTGCTCTGCAGTGTCATTTCCTGCATAGAGTTTTCTTAGCAACAGTGTTAACAGTTGGCCCAGGGCTAAACCTTAACATTAACCCATGTTCCAGTACAGATGCAGTGCCAAAAAAAGGGGGGAAATAATCTTCTTATTTGTAATCTGAGATAAAAGAACGTTGAGATTTAAAATGGCTAAACTTCATACCAGATCCTCTACAAGAATCAGCTGTATTTGGCCAGTGCTACCTAGTGAGTAACCTCCTATTTGTATCATGCTGTGAGTATAACATGGGATTGTAGCTTAACCTGCATCTGGCTGATCAGAAGGTGGTTGTTTTAAGACAGGCCACAAATACTCCCGGCCCCAATTTATTTGTAGAGATACTGGAATTTAATTAATTTACTCAGCAAAATTTTATTTGCTTATTCAGTTAGCAAAACTGATTGCAGTCATAGGATTGGATGGCTGTACTAGCTAAAGGCTCAAAGCAAAATTTCAGGCCTGAATCTTCAGAAGTCTGGAGAGAAAAAGGGGGAAAACTATGTTTGGAAAATGATCCTACCTCTGAGACCATCTCCATGTGAAAAAAAAGGCCATGTTTACTTCTACTGGCAGCAGAAAGGCAAACTGCAAAGGTAAGATAGGTAAAAGAAGAAAGCTGGTAGTGCCCTGGAGGCTACAGCAAAGGAATATCTATGACTGCTTTACCTGTTATATGAAGCTGACTGGGAGAAGGAGGGAGTTAAAACAAATGTCTCCAACATCTTCAAGAATGTACCATTTGGCATTACTGGTATCAGTATTACTTTTTCTCAGCTTGTGCCTGAATGCCTCTATAATGCAGCCCTGGACATCATTTTGGTATCCTTTCCCTTGGGAGTGCTCAGGACTTTGCTGCCTGTTGTCCCAGAGAAGCAGTGTAACAAGCACATCTCCCTCTGCATATTAGATTTGCACCTCTCTATACTTGTTTCCAGGCTGCAAAACCCAGTGTGAGTTGTCGTTTGCTTAGAGGGATCGTTTGGCTTTCCAGCAGAAATACCAGATGTCACTAATTCTCTTTACTGCTAAAGAGATGGTTCTGCTTGAGGGAAGCTTCATACTGAAGGCCCTGAGAGTCTCCCATCTCTCTGAGGAGCTTCCTCCACATACCTGTATGGACACACCATCTTCTTCCTTCCTGTCTGCCTTCCCTCTGCACCCAGAGTCTGTTTTACATCCCAAAGAACAATGGGAGGTCAGCCACAGCTAGGACATTACCCTAGAGATGGGATGCTCTTATAAACCCCTTCCAGACCAGACTTAGCCCAGGTTGCCTTGCTAAGCTGACCATGGTCTTGCCCTGGCCTCTCTGCATGAGTAGCATTGGGGCTGACAGGTTTTGGGGTGTGTTTTTTCCACCCTCCCTGAAATAATCCAATGTTTATGGAGAATAACAGCAGAATGCTATGGCAAGACTGATCATGCTGGGCTGGATACAACTGTGAGCTGGCAGTTCAACCACGGGATCAGGGCAGGAAGACATGATGGCTGTAGATTTGAGCACTTTGAGGTGTATTTTTATGTATGAAAGGCATGAAAGTAAATGGTTATTGACTAAAAAGACCAGCTAGAAGCTCTGAGTGAGGCCTCCATCTTCATGTTACCCATCTGTATTATAGTAATACCTGCAGGACTCAGCCTTTCTTCTGGGAGTAGAGCCAAGTAAGGAATCCCACCAGTTCCTTCTGGAGCAGTTTAGAGAGGTCTCTCCTCACCAGGACATCCTTGGCCAATGGCTGCTCTATGAAAGCTGGGACGAGCCTGTCTTTCATCTCTTGTTTCTGCCAGGGTTCCCTTGGGATAAAGGCAGTTGCTGCATTTTCTCATTCCCTAAAGGCATTTCTCTGTATGGGGGAACAAGGCAGGAATCTGCCAGTCTGCATCCACATGGCTGGGCAAAGGGAGGCACGAGACCTTTTCTTGTGGCCCACTGAATAGAAAAGAAAAACCCAAGGAAAATCTCTTCCAGCTGCTTTTGCTCACTCATTGCTTTTAAGCAAGACATTTTTCTCCTTAGGGCACAAATGAGGTTGGGCGTACTCTCCTCAGAGCCCAACCCCACATCAAGCACAAGGAAGGTATTTCCCAATACTGTCTCCCTCTGCTCAGCTGAATTCAAGGGCAAATCCAGTGCTTTTCTTCAGGCACTGAGGATGTGGCAGGCTGCCTGCCCAGTAAGACACATGGGCTCAGGCTGGCTGTGCCTGCTCCAAGCCCTGTGGAGCTGCTGACATCCCTGGCTTTCAGACTTTGGACTGAACAGCTCCAGTCTGCAGATTGTGAATGACTCAAATGCTCTTCATCAGCAGTTGTTGAATCTTCCCCTTTCACTTTCCAGGAAGGGGGATGAGACTGATTTATTCACTTTGCTGGGGTGGCAGAGGACAGAAACAAACTGTATAAAGGAACAGCATATTCTAACGTTATTCAAATCCTGAGGCTTAATGCATGCAATCTGCCCTTCCAGGATTTCAGCCCTCTCATGAGTGAGATCTTAATTTGCATCCAATTACAAATAAAGTGTGCACCATTTAACTTTCTAAGGGAACTCTGACAAGCTGACATGAGAAGCTCCTCGTAGCTTAATGATAAACTGGTTGCAGAAAGCTAGTGCAACTGTGTGTGTGTGGTTGTATCACTGCTTTCCAGAGAGCTCAGACTACTCATCTTTGTCCTATGTTCTGTGCTGCAAACTTCTTGGGGAGATTTTAGTTTGCTGAAGAGGGATAGAAGGGGAAAGGAGAGAGTGAGAAGTCCATTTATTGAAAGGAACACCATGCAAATCCTTCTCACTGTGGTGCTGAAGTCCTGAGCAAAGGATTAGTTTTATTACCGATATTTCCTTTTACTATGATGATGATTAGAGGCATCAACACTTCTACCAGGCATAGTGCAAGCATAATAAATTGCCTTTCAAATTACCAATAATCTAACAGTCTGATGTCAGCAAATCTGAAAACATCAAGTGGCTGAGAATTTATCAACATAGAGAGAAAGATGCAGATCACTGATCACCTCCCCCTTTGCATGCTCAAAACTTTAACTCAGTCCCCTATGCAGTGACATCTTTTTCCTTTAAAAAAGCCCAGAGCAAACCAAAGATCTGTGCCATGACCCAGGATTCTGTAGGGCTCTTGGTAGGGAGCATAGCCTAGTCTGTGGGGGACTTGCAGCAAACGGTATTTTGCAGCCAGGCAGTCTTCATTCCTGGCTGGGTTCATCTCTCTGCCCAGAGCTGCATGTCCTACCAGCCCAGCCTTTTTAAAGCCTTTACTGAACAAATTCCAAGCATGTGCTGCCAGGACACCACATTCAGCATTGTTAAGATTTTTTTTAAAATCACTTCACAAATTCCAAGCATGTGCTGCCAGGACACGACATTCAGCATTGTTAAGATTTTTTTAAAAATCACTTCATTTCTATTGTTTTAAGGGCATTTTCTATTTTTGCTATTATTTAGCTGAGAAGTGGTGACAGCCATGGAGAGATGCATTTGTAAACATGCATAATTCACTCCTGGCTAAGACCAAGACAATACCCTTTGCTTATCTCAGACAGCAGTTGAATTAATGGTGATGTCAGTCAATGGACTCTTGACTTGTTGATTCTTCTCCAGCTCAGTCACAACCTCCAAGGAGGACATTGGGTTCAAATTGCTCATGTCACCCATAGCTTTTCCACATTTTTATTGTCATGCTGATATGATCAATTTTCGCAAGCATCCAATTTCCCAATTCTCCAGTAAAACTCCCCAGAAGTCTCAGTTCCTTCTCTGCCTTAGATAATCTAAATTTTAGCCTCTGGGGAGCTGGTAGCCCCAAATTCTGGGGGAAATGCTAATTAAACAGCTGTATTTCAGCCACTCAGGACTCATAACAAAATGCAACAGCTGTGTGAGAATTTTACCCATTTCAGTGCTGAAGTCAGTAAGCTGCACAAAATTATTTGCATCCTCCATTCCCTCCCTTGTGCAGGTGGTTTGCACAGTGCAGAGCATGGTTTTGATCACGTTGGAGCACATAAACAAGGGGGACTGAAGTTCCCTTTCTGTCAAGCCAGAAAAGGAGCATCACCTTCAAATGATTCTATAGCCCTCCTGAGAGGTCAGATCCCCACAAAATAAATCTTGTAAAAGAAAAGCACCAAATATGACGATATATTTCCAGAGCCTTCTGGAGCCCCTTTGCTCTCTCATGTTAAAAAAGGGTATGTGCTCTTTTGGGTGATGGGGAAGGCTTAAATCAGTTGATAACTGTTGGAGCAAGTCCAGAGGAGGCCAGGAAGATGATAAAAGGACTGGAGCATCTCCCCTATGAGGACAGGCTGAGGGAGTTGGGGCTGTTCAGCCTGGAGAAGAGAAGGTTGTGTGGAGACCTCAGAGCACCTTCCAGGATCTGAAGAGGCTAAAGGGGAGCTGCAGAGGGACTCTCTGTTATGAGCTGCAGTGATAGGATAAGGGGTAATGGGTTCAAATTGCAGGAGGGGAAATTTAGGCTAGATATTAGGAAAAAGCTTTCCCCTGTGAAGGTGCCGAGATACTGCCACAGGTTGCCCAGGGAGGCTGTGGCTGCCCCAACCCTGGCAGTGTTCAAAGCCAGGTTGGATGAAGCCTTGAGCAACCTGCTCTGGTGGGAGGTGTCCCTGCCCATGGCAGGGGGTTGGGACTAGATGATCTGTAAGGTCCATTCCAACACCTAAAATTATATGATTTTATGGTAAAAGGAGGTCTGAAATATCTTTTTTCTTTGAATGAGAAATGAAATACTTTTTTCCTCATCTTGTTTTTTTCATTACAGATAAAGCCAAGTACCAACTGGCTTTTCCTCTAAAGTGGTAGAGACATGGGTGAGCTAATACCATTAAAACATCATAGATGCCAAGATAATTCATTTGAAGGGGACTGAGGAGGAAGAGAGACCCGCTTGAAACCATGTTTGCTTTTGTCAACACTTAATCTGATTTTCAACAAAGAGATGGTGCAAAAGACTCTGAAAAGAGTTCCCAAGCCATTCAGCACCATGGGGAATCTCCCACCACTCTTGCTATGACTGTGGCTCCATGTGCCTTGGTTACTTTGTCATTTCTGTTTGGGTGCTGCAACGGGAGCACCTCAGAGAAGTCTGAGGCTGTCAGTCTCAGGGACACCCTAGTGAAGCCAAAGGAGTCAGTTCAAACAGCCCCCAAGCTGTTGCAGCAGCCTACTTGTGTGTAGCAGATACCTCTGGCACGATTAGAGGCTCTGAGACCAGTCTAAAACATGCAGGGACCTTCTGATGCTAAAACAGCATCTGTAGATGCAGCTGACACCTGAGCTCAAAACTCTCCCTCTAGGAGAAAAGCAGTTTCATCCTCTTGCCTGGCTGAATGATCTAATCAAAGCAATCCAGCCTTTGTGAAGTGTCCCATACCAGTGCAGAACTAGTGTGGACACCTCCTGTAGCATCTCATTTCTGACAGACAGACAAATCTTGCTTCTCTTCTCCCAGGTAACAAGTGACAGGATGAGAGGAAATGGCCTCAAGTTGTGCAGGCGAGGTTTAAATTAGATATTAGGAAAAACTTGTTCACTGAAAGGGTGGTCAGGCACTGGAACAGACTGCCCAAGGAAGTGTTGGAATCACCATCCCTGGAAGTGTTCAAAAGGTATATATATGAATGTGGCAACTGGGGATATGGTTTAGTGGAGAAACAACAGGTGCTGGGTTAACAGTTGGACTTTACAATCCTATATGTCTTCTCCAGATTTAATGATTCTGCCTCCTCTGGGCCCTGACAAAGAGCAAATGAACAGTTGCAGAAGTTGAGAATGAGTCTTGGATACAGTGAGAGCCTCCAAGTCACCTCACTTCCTCTCCAGTGTCTGGCAGAAGGCAATTGCCGACATACGAAGAGCCTAAGAGCAGAGCAAGCCCAGAGTCAAACTTGTGAGGGTTTTCACAGCCTCCACCAATGTATGGTTTAGGCTCTACCTGAGCCAAGTATAGTTTCTGTGTCTTGTTGGATTTGTCTTCCCTGAATCTGTCCAGTCTTTCCTGCCCAGCATCCAGCACACCCTGCTGTAGGAAGTGCTGCAGCGTCACTACACATCACAAGATAAGCTGCCTCCCCCTGAATGTTGTGAATCTGCTGCCTCTTCACTTCGTTTGAGTTCTCTGAGCTTTTGTATCAGGAGGCAGAGGATAGTTAGCTAATTTCTTCCATGGCATCTGAACCCCTGATTTCATGTCAATGGGCACAGAATGGCTGAAGGCTGCAAAGTCTCTGTGCTCTACCGTGTCTGCAAACATGCAGTGGATGGCTAGCAGACTCTGTGTCTTCTCTCTGCCTTTGAACAAGCTGATTTTAGTAACTTGATAGCATAGAGGGAAAGACATGGAGGTACCCAGGCAGATGCTTCTCTCTAGTCTTGCAACTGCTAGACTCTTTCAGACAAAAGAAAGCTACCAGCACTGTGAAACCATGGCCTCTCTTGCCTGATCCCAGCCTGGCTGCTTGCCAGGCGAGCTAGGCAGATGAAATCCCATTGCATCTCATTGCTTGCTGTGACCTCATGCTGAAAAAAGCACTTTTTCTGTCCATGTTATCTGCCACCCATCTCCTGAGCCACCCTGTGGAAATTCAGTTTGAGACAGGGAGTGGCATTCAGCTGTGCTCTTATCTCCTCCACAAAGATGAGTATTTATTTATTTGTTTGCTTTGTTTTTGAAGTGAGAGCCTCAGGAAAACAATCCATTCTCTCCTAAAATACTGGGAGATACAAACACTGAGACCTTGGCCTCAGTGTTAAATGTTGCTGGAATAAGCTGCACCTCTCTGCTTGCTCTCTAGTTCCTTTTTCCTTTTAATTCTACCCTTCAACTCTGAATGTGTCCTTGGAATTGATTCCTTCAGACAGCCATTCCCCAGCAGCTTAGAGGATACTACTGCCTGCACGAGAGCAGCTGGATCTCCTTTCTCTGCATGCCTGCAAGGCTAAAACCCACCGATTATTTCATGGGAGAAGATGGGAGAGACCCTAATAGCCAAGGCAGAACAGCTTAACCCCTCCACTGCTGGATCTCCTACCCCACTGTGCTGGTGATCTGGCAGAGTGTGCGTAGGTTGGGGCACACATATGCACAGGTGCTGCCTGGATGCACTCACTTTTGGAAGAATGGTTGGTAGGAGGAAAAGAGAAGAGGTGGTACCAAGCAGCAGGGAAAGAAATGCAGCATCAAAATAATTCAGCACCTGCAAGTTTCGAGGAGAGAGAGCAGAGAGGAGCTGGGAGATGCTGGTGCATTTCTTGCTGAGGGGAAGCAACACCAGAGCTGGGTATCCTTTCTGAAACAGTCCTGTTGTAGTCACACTGGGGTTTTCCTCACCTGGAGTCATCCTCTAATCTGAGAGGCAGCAACATCACTGCTCCTTAGGGGTCAGGCTGGTCTGGAGCACAAGCCAAAAAAACCATCCTTTGAGGATGGCCCCTGGTTGCCCTGAGGACAGTGAGGACCACCAGTAGCCTGTAGTGGGTGAGGAGAAGTGGGCAGGTGGGGACACAGTTCCTTAGAAGAAAGCCCCTCTGTTCTCTCCCCCAAAGCCTCATCCAGCAGCTAGAATTTTCAGCCCTCTCCAGAACTCTGCCTGATCCCGAGGCCTTTGCCAGGCTCTCTGCCTTACTTTGCTGAGCAGAAAAATCCCTTGGGAGAATTTGCTCTTGGCCATTGCAGACCTTCTCCTATTCTACTCCTTCAGCCTGACTGCTGGGCTTTGTTCTGTCCTCAGCCCCAGCCACCAGGTGTAGCTCCTGGTTGGACCCCATCCCTTCCTTCCCCACACCCCCATCCCTTGCAGCACTGCTCTCCAGCTGTGTGTTCCCCAGAGTGTGAGCGCAGGCTCCCAAAAACAGCCCGTGATGCTTTGCAAGGAGACTCAGCAATCACTTGCTGTGCTCTCCCCGTCCAGATCACTGTAGTTCTTGCTCTCAAATACTCCTCTTTGCTTCTGTTTACCAACACTTGACTGGAGCTAGTGCGTTGTGAAGCCAGCGAGCTCTTCGGTGTACTCCAAGTAAGGAAAAGCAGTCGTACATCCTACTTGGAAATGAGGGTTTTCCACCCTCCCTGCGCTTCTCTCCCTCCCCAGAGCAGCCTCCAGCGCTCCTCCCATACTGGGAGGGAAGGCTGCTTTGCTGGGCACAGCCTCGGCCCCGCAGGACAGGAGAGGATGAGCCGCAGATGCTCAGCAGTGTGTCCTCCTCCTGCTGCCTGTAATGCCGGGGAGCTGCATCAGCCTGGCGGAGCTGCGAGCCGAGCTGGCACTTCGAGTGGGAAGTGGCAGCACAAAGGGACTCGCAGCCCTTACGTGTCTGCCCACCCTCCTGTCTCCTCCCTCCCTCCCTCCCTGCCCAGCCTGGGGTTTGCATCCTGCAGCCGCTGGCAGGAGGAAGGTGGAGAGAGACAGACACAGAGGGGACAGTGCCCCGCGCTGTGTGACCCCCCATCGAGCAGGTAGTGACCTACACATCCCCAGAGACTCAGAGAGCCACAGCTGCTCCGAGCTGCGTGTTTTGTGCCACGGCTCGGGGTTGTTGCCAGCTCGATATTGGGGTGTGCATCAGGAGAAATGCAGCCTTGGGATAACACCCCACAGGGGATGTGACAACCCTGCCCGCTCCTCCTAAAAGGGAAGTTTCAGTATGTCTCAGATCTCCCTGCTGTCCACTTGATCCGGAGCGTGCCGCACTTGGTGGAAAGAGTTCAATCAGCTTTGGATTGGATCTGTGTCGGTAGGGAACGCAAAGCCTGCCAGATGAGACGAGAGATGCCAGCAAACCAGTGGCGCCATCTCCTGCCTTAGCCTTCCTTTTCGGTTTGCAGCCAAGTCATGTCTCTACAGGGTTTTGTTGGACAGAATTAGCCTCTGTCTCTCCCCCATCCCAGCAAAACAAAGCTTAGCACATCCTCCTAGAGACCTCTTCTCTCACAGCAGCTTGCAAGCCACCACTCTTACATACAGTTTGGCATTTTTTCTCCTTCTGCTTCTCATTTCCATCTAACAGTCTCTAAAGTCATGCAGACTCATTTATTTCCTTTGTGGTGTGCTCCTGGCAGAGATTTCCCTGCTCCTAGTTCGGCTGAGGTCAGAGCAGATCCTGTGCTCACCTATCGTGCCCTAGCACTCCTGATGATGGCAGTTGGACTCTCTCTACCTGCAGCATAACCTAGGCTTTGTTTGCAGCTGCCTGGTATGTTGAGCTGTACAAATCCACACTGGTGTGCAGTGGAAAGGGAGAGGGTTGATTCATTTGGTACAGGGCTTGCAATTCCACCAGAGGGTCCTGCAGCAATGAATCAGTCTCAAACTGACACAAACGGACACTTGGCCTGCAAACTCAAGTATAAGAAGGGAATTTGCTAGGTAATTTTTACTCTATATAAACACCCTTGGGAATTTGCTAGGTAATTTTTACTCTAAACACCCTCTAAGGTTTTATTAATTATCTCACAGCAAGTGATCACATATAAAGGGGAGAGAAGACATTTTGTCATTGGCTGTAGTAGTTATAAAATGAGAATATGATGCAGGTTTGGAGGTCTAGGTTGTTTATAGAGGGAAGGGAGCTAACTTTTTACCCAGATCTCACACGTGAGTACAGAACAGTCTGCAGTGAAAAAAACCTGCATGTTACTCTGCATATGATTCGAGTACAGAACAGTCTGCAGTGAAAAAACCCTGCATGTTACTCTGCATATGGTTTCCCCATGAGTTACCTCTTTTTAGGCAGAGTTTTCCAGCAGTCAGCTGTGCTTCATAACCTGAGCAGCTAATGCTGCAACCCAAGCTGTCCAGAGAGTTGTCTATTATTGTGGCTATTGCCATTAATGAAAACTTCCAGCTTAAGAGGGAATGTTCTTATCTGTAATCGGTACTAAGAGCAATGGTTCCAGTAGCAATTGATGAAGCCTGAGAAAATTCTGCAGGCTTGAGATCATGAGAAAGACAGGAATCTCTGACCTCAAATAGCCTGCATATTTTTTCTGCCAGCTGATGTTAAATCTACATTAGTGAACAGCAAAGAGGAGAGAGGATGGCTGGCAATGGCTGAAGTCAGGCTGACCACTGATCTGCCTGTGTCCTTGCTCTGAAGTTTGATAGTGCTGTTGGAGACCTTCAAGCCATTCTGTTTTCCTTTGGCAGCCACTGCAGGCCAGCCCTGAGGGAGAGACCTCTCTAGCTGAGCTGGAATGTGGGTTTATTGCTTTAATGCTGACTCAGATGGTTTACAAGGGTGAATTCTGAACCTCATCTACCTGCTAATTGTTTCCTTAGACATCTGGGCAGTCAGAGCATGGGGCCAGACCACCTGTCACCCCCAAATCAAATGAAATACTTGAGAAGATCACTTGGAAACAGAAATGTTCATAGGCTAGGGGTCAATTCTGGGACTCTCTTACACTTGAATGACCCCATATGGAATGGTATTGGCAGAAGTCAGAAACCTTGAGGGCATACAGATATGCTGCATTACACATCTGAAATGCATGGCCATGCATGAAGATTGCCAGAGTCAGGAAGAAACAGCTGCAAAAGAAGGACCAGATTTTGATGAAATGTGTACTGACTTATATTGGATCAGAAGCAAAACCCGTGGGGAGCAGAGAGGGCTGTCCATTCAGGTGACCTAGCTTTCTGTAGTAAAACAGTCACTTCTCCTGCCAGTTCTCAGCAAGGGTTTAGCTCCCCTCAGCAAAACAATGCCACACAACCTGATGGTCCCAGGGACCATCAGAGGCATCAGGACACAAGCTGCAAGGGCAAAGTAGAATTTGGAAATCACCACTGGATTTGGGGCTTTTAGCCCTGCTATGTCACTGTGAGCCCAGGAATTGCCAAGGACTGGGGTGGCTACCAATGTTTTCTGATACAGGTTATGGATGACCAAGAGTGGGTTAATTACAGATCAATTCACTCTGCTCTGCTTGACCCTCAAAATTGGTTGGATACAGACAGAGCAATAAAAGGCCTAGTTCAGCTGTCACTCGATGGTGAAGTGGGGATGGTGCCCTTTGGGAGTGGTGATGGGACAACTAGGTTGGAAGGAGGTGTTCTACTTTCCCAGTGAGGGTCTGGCTGGAGATTCAAGAAGTGGCTTTAAGGTTCAGATTCCTCAAGGGAGAGTGAAGGTGGGGGATGGAGAGAGTGATCCTAAGCATCATATGTGCTAGTGTTAAGCATCCTGAAATACTAAGGGTTGGTTTGTCTTCCCCTAAAAACACAGCACTCTGCTGGTTACTGTAGGCTACAGGGTACTCTTGTTCCTAGGCTTTTTTCTCTAATCCTAAGGATTATAGATCAGTATTATTGGCAGTGGGTGAAAGCTTAGGTATCTAAATCACTGTTAAGAAACTGGAAACACACAACCTGAAAGCCCTATTGCATGACTGCAAAATAGCCAGAGCTGACAATGCTGCAGATAAGTCAGGCCCAAAGCATCTGAGTTAATTTCCAAAGGTTTCTCTCCTGCAATCCCTCCTCCTAAAGGCTGCTCTGATGAGGGTGATCTTGGTAATAACACAGAGATGTGTGAGAAGGCAAAATCAGCATCAATCCCTAGAGACAATTCAATAAAGCACCAAATGGTTTTTCCCTGAAGTGTGTATTTATCCTGAAGGTGCTGTGACAAGATAGATGAAAAGCTAGGTACAAGGGCTGGTTCTGGTGACTCCTGGAGCAACAGGCATCTTACATGACTCCCTCCTGCCTTCTGATGGATATAGGCTTTGTGTCTCCTCTTCCTCAATGGAAGTACTGCCAAGATCCTTCCTCAGTCACAGCTCATCAGAACACAGCAACAGAGAACACAAGCTCTGTCCCACAGGCCCCAGCTATTCCAGAGGGTATGAGTATAAACTTTGCTTCACAGGGAAGCCAGAGCAACAAATACATAGTTGATGGTTAAAAAGAAATGCTTGGAATGAGCACCTCCTCCACCTCCTCTGTGTCTGCTCTGTGGCTGCTTTATCAGGGTGGCACAAGGTGCATAGGGAGGCCTGGGATTAACAGGCATGGTCTAAATGCTCTTGCTATGGTAATTTATTTAAGAGGCATGATATCCTGTGGGATGAAATGATGCCCTGATGAGCTCACTCTCCAGTTTTCTATTCACATTGTTCAGATGTGTTTCAGTGCTGGTAGAGCCAACAGTGCAGTAATTCATGTTCTCAGTGTGGATAATATGTCGGTGCTCCATTCCCTTCAGAAGATCAGCCCATCTTCTCACCTACAGGTCTAGCCTAGGATTCTCCACTTTCCTCATGTCCTGAACAAACCCTTGGACCACCACTAATGTAATTATGTTCTGTCTTCCTGAGTCTTACTGGCAGGAGCTGGTCCAACCAGCTACAGCTCCACTTAACACCCTTCTGACACACTTGTAGAATCAGAATCAACCTGGTTGGAAGAGACCTCAAAGATCATGAAGTCCAACCCTACTGTGGTTACTAGACCATGGCACTAAGTGCCACATCTGGTCTCGTCTTGAAATCCTCCAGGGATGGTGAATCCACCACCTCCCTGGGCAGCCCATTCCAATGCCTGAGCACTCTCTCTGTAAAACATCCCTTCCTAATATCTAACCTAAACCTCCCCTGGCAGAGCTTGAGTCTGTGCCCTCTTGTCCTGCTGCTGGTTGCCTGGGAGAAGAGACCAACCCCCACCTGACTCCAACCTCCTGTCAGGGAGTTGTAGAGGGTGATAAGGTCTCCCCTGAGCCTCCTCTTCTCCAGGCTGAACACCCCCAGCTCCCTCAGCCTCTCCTCATGGCACTTGTGCTCCAGTCCCTTCACCAGCCTCGTTGCTCTTCTCTCGACCTGCTCCAGCACTTCAATATCCTTCCTGAACTGAGGGGCCCAGAACTGAGCACAGGATTCAAGGTGTGGCCTCACCAGCACCGAGTACAAGGGCAGAATCACCTCCCTGGTCCTGCTGACCATGCTGTCTCAGCTCCTCAAAACTGTGCTGGGAGCCCTTTAGTCCAAGGCCTTCTTGGACTACCAGCTTCAAGACTGCAGCCCACCCCCTATGCTGGGAATAAATGTTTTGTGTATATGAGGGTTAGTACTGGGTATGTGGCCTGCAGCAATGCACGCAGGCAAAATGGAAATAGGTGAGAAGCAACATCACCAGTATGTCCAGAGGGACAAACTCTGGCAGCATACAAGGACCTCCATACTCAGAGAAGTACCCTCAGTGCATGCAGTGACAACCAGCTCAAATGAAACTTAACATGAACAACAACAACAAAACAAAAAAAAAAACAGCCTGACAACACAAACCCTCAGCAAAACCAATGTGAAAGACCATCTGCAAAAAATCTGGCCAATTAACAATCTTATTCATTAACACATTCTTATGTGATGAGTAATGTCTCCTGGCACCCAGCAAGCAGCTGACATCAAGCCAGCAGAAGTCAGGAAGGATGTTGAATAATCCTGTGTTTTGCAGAGGCATCAGCAGGTGATCCTTCAAGAGGTCTGTGTCTTCCTTGGCTCTTCTATGGGCTCTAGCCCTTTCAAAGGGAGGGGCTGCAAGCCAGGTTATAATCTATTAATATGGTCTCTGAAAAGTAGGTATTTCTTTCAAGGGTGCTGACCCTCTCTTGCAGGAAGTCCAGTTTTCACTTCCCCTTCTGCTCTCTAAGCTATTAAACCAGAGATAATATGTTACTGTAGGTAAGTTAAAAACTACTAAAAATGGTTTGTGATCTACTAAAAATCTAGAGAGTTGCTTTTTCCCTAGCATTTTGGGTAACTGTGTGAACTGCCTGAAGTATTGTCTAACTTGCTTGGACTGCTGAAGGTTTGACATGCCTTGAGTGATGCAATGAAAACCAGTGGCTGCACACAGTCATTGATGAATGGAGGGCCATATATCTCACTTTGCTCAGCTCAGATGCCAGCAATGGCAGATGTTTCCAGTCTATTATGATGTTGTTGCTCAATGAGTTGTGCAACCACTCAGGATTTAGAAGGACTGCACCCAGTGCCTTATTAATTCAAATAGCATGGTGACAGCCTCAGATAAAGGGGAACTAAGTGTCATGCAGTGTCAGTGGGTTCTTTGTATGTGAAGGTTTTCCTTGGACTGGAGAGATGAAAATTCCTCCAGTTAGGCTCTTTTTGATGACCAAACGAGCAGAGGAGTAGCATGTGGCTTCATACTGATGGACAAAAAAGAGCCTGCAAGTATATTTGTTTACTTGAAGCTTTTTATTTGCTGATGTGATTATGCTTTTGGGGTTTTTTTTCCTATGCTTTTGCAATATCAGGAATGTCAAATCCTTTCTTAATTCTCATTTTTGATGGAATACTTATAAACTACCAAAGAGGTGCCAAACATAGAGATATGACTCATGACTATAAATCTGACTGTCATTTGCCAGCCCTGAATAATTCCCAGGTTCCTTTTCCTATGCTCCTCCTATATACAGCTATCTAGGGTACACAGATGTTTGATAGGAGCTCCCAAGCCACCTTCTCCCTCCTCACCTGCTGTTCTTTCTCTCTTGGCATGAAATGTCTGGCTAAGGTTTCTGTCCCAGAGGACCCAACAGCTGCTGAACTGGGTTATTATCCATGAAGAAAGGAGCTAGGGAAAATAGAGAGACAAGTAACTTAGCTGTAATTTTTTTACCCTCCAAGAGAGGAACATTCATGAGAGTAAAATGCAAGAAAAGAAGCTTTGTTTGAATTGTCAGCTTTGTGTCCTGTCTCCTCTTCCCTCAACAGTGATCAATCTACATGGCTTCTGCCAGCACAAAGCTAATTCCTAGTATCCAACAAAACAGAGTTCTTCCCTCTGGACCAAGAGAGAGTTCCTGTTAACTCACCTCAAAGTTGTGTTAGCTGGTTTAGCTAAGTTTTTTGCAAGACTCCATATGTCTGTGTTCAGCTTATGTTTTGTCACGGCCACCATGTCCCTATCCAAGATACAGCCTGTGCTTTTTGCTCCTTTATACCACCTCTTGTCCACTTGGGATGAAACTCTTACTTCTTGGAGTTTGTCCTTTCACATGGTTGCATTAAAAAGTATTTAGATTGAATGGGCCTATGGCTATGTAACCCAGCCCATGCCATAGGACTCATGGTGGTAGATACTCCTCTGGAGTCTGTAAGGAGTTTTCCAGGAGTTAAACTACCTGGGCTGTCAGGTGGTAGTGTGATTATTGCTATTATTAGCATCCTTTTCTTCCCTCTCTAATCCCCTTTCTTCTTACAAAAACCCCCAAATTTAGTCTGAGTGCCACCCATGAGACCTGGTGGATTCTGGTACAAGACTGTTTCTCAGGAACCCATTCAATAGCTCCTGCTCTTTTCCCCTCCCTTTCGGTAACAGAACAGTCTTACTTCTCCCTTTAGTGGTTTCCCTCTCTGCTCTAGCAAATACCCTTTGAGCAAGCCAATTTGCATTGCTGAAGAGGAAGCCTGAACCAAAGTAGCTTCCACATTTCTGATTTGGGAACTAGATTACAAAAGGGGTCAGCCCAGAGTAGCAAGAAGGAAGGTTTAGCTGATGACTAGACCAATAGCCTCCAAAGTGGGGTGCATGCACTCCATGGGGCATGCAAGACTATCCATGCATCTACATTTACCACAACATGCCTCCCCTTTCATGCTGTTTGGTCTGGAGGGTCTTGGCTCCACATTTACAGTCCAAGGAGCCAATAGAACCAACCATTGCAAGGGTGCTTTAAACTTGGCTGGAAAGAGCAGAACAGAAAGACCTCAGAGACAGGAGTGCCACATGAATAAGAGATGACCAGGGAGAGACCAGTATATGGTTTCTGCATATACACAAGATAAAGGCTGTTATTTGCCCTGTGGACAAGCAGAACTCCAAGTGTTGGCATGAGTCAATGTTTGCCAAGTGGTCATTTTCTGCTTTGAAGGTGATTCTCTGAAGTCCTGACCATGAATGCTGAAAGATGGTGATCTCTGGTATAGTGAATGTGGATGCAGGAGTGTTTCCCAGTACAAGGACATACATTTTAATACCACTTAGAAAGCAACACTTATGCTGTATTGTAAAGGGCAGCAGATATTTTGCCCCATTAATATGGACATGTGTGCATTCTTTAGTTTGCTGTTGTGTTAGGCAGTGCTTCTGCATTTGCATTAAGCCTGTCATCTTAAGGAAAATGAAACATGTGAAGCCAAAGAAGGCAAATATCTGTCCACTGATGATTTAGGGACATGGATGTACTTGTGTGTGCCTATTTTTTGGGGGCACTCCGATTTTTTATTTCCACTCTCTGGGTATGTGGTTTCAGGGGAACAGAATAGTAGTGTCTTTCCAGGTTTGAGCAGGTGGGTGCCACCTCTAAACAACTGACATTTTAAAGTGATTACCGCTAAGTTTCAGTGTTAAATGACCTAGTTGTAAGGGTGGAGGCAGTGCACACCTTCTGCCCACTCCAAAGAGGCAGAAGACACACTGCTATGTGTCCCAGAGATTCCAGTGCAGCTGTAACATCAAGTACTTTGAAGAGCACTTCGAGGTCCATTGAACAGCACTTTTCTACTTCTGAAGGCATCACCATGGAGCAAAGAGGCAGAAGGACATACCAAACGGACAGAAAGGTAACAGAACCAGCAGCTGGTGACAGTCTGTTGTTCTGCACTGCTTGTGTGAAGTGATTCTTGGGAGTGTAGGTATCAAAGATGGCCCAATTTCCATGACACCAGCAGCCTGGGGAACCCTGCAAGCAGCCTAGGTTGCAGCATGAAACTCACATGGCTTTGGAACTGTATTGCAGAGTGGGGGTGGGACAGGCACAAAACATTACATCTTGTCTAAGAAATGTGCAACAGTCTACGGGGCAATGAGCAAGGCTCCTGCATTATGCTGTCCCCTTGGACAACCTCATACTTATTAGCAGCTGCTTTGTCAAGATGTGCAGGAGATCATAGAATCATAGAATCATAAAATTTAGGGCAGCTAGTCCCAACCCCCTGCCCTGGGCAGAGACACCTCCCACCAGAGCAGGTTGCTCAAGGCTTCATCCAAGCTGAGTTTGGACACTGCCAGACTTGGGGCATCTATTACCTCCCTGGGCAACCTGTGCCAGTGTCTCACCACCTTCACAGGAAAAAACGTTTTTTCTAATATCCAATCTAGATTTTCCCTCCTTCAGTTTGAACCCATTGCCCCTTGTCCTATCATTGCAGTTCCTAACAAAGAGTCCCTCCCTGGTGCAGCAGGAGGAGATGGTGGTGGTGTGCAGTCCTTCTCTGTCCCCTGTGCTCCTCATTTCTGTCTGCACCCAGTGCACATCTTCCTGCCTCTGTGCATGTACCTGTGTGTGTGCATGTGTTTGGGAAGCTCAGCCCCAACCTGGAGCACACGGTGTGCTGCAGCCCTACTGCCTGGCAGGGGGGCATGTTGCCACCAGTGGATGGTGGTATGAAGGCAAATACAATTTAGCCAGCTGCCAGGAGTGCTTGTAGAGTGCAGGATGGCACATGCATGAATTGAACACAGTTGCTCTGCTTCTGGGGCAGGGTCAAGTCCAGAAGAGAAGGTCAAAGAAAGCTTTAAGCGATCTATCTGAGTGTTGATCTTGGGGCTTTACAAGAGTGACTTCAGCTCTGTTGCCAAAGTGGCATGAGGGTGGGCTTATGTCAAAGACATTCATTTTGGCTGACAAGATTGAGGGTGGGCTTATATCAAAGACATTCATTTTGGCTGACAGGATGGCAATAGGTTAATCAAGCAGAAAAAGCAGTGAGCAGAAGATGCTTTAACCCTTCCCTGCTTCCTCGCAGGCTCTGGAAGGAGAATCAGTGCCTAGGCCACCCTTGGATGTGTTCATGCACCTCTTTGTCTAGCCTGCTTTCCAGTCAGTCCAGCTCCTCACTGTTGTTGAGGCAATCTCCTTCCACCATCCCACTCCTTCTTTGAGGCTTTTGGCAGTCCTAGGGTTTCCTGGGTTGTGGCTGAGAAACCCACAGTGTCCTGGGAAGGCTGGAGAAGAAACTCACATGGCACAAAGAAGTGATCAGCTCTCAGCTCAGTTAACGTTAAACAGATTGTAATTTAAGAAACTAAGCACCAGAAAGTATGCTAATGGTTAACTGCCCTCTCTTGCTCTGCCTGTACCTGATCTCAGAAGTGGATTAGCACCATGCATCGCTGTCCTCCAGCTTCTGTGGACACTGCATGGACCCCTGCTTAAAAAGGTGTAAGTGTTCAGGCATGTGCTGTATCATTAGAGCAGCTACCCTGTTCTTCCATCAGTGTTTCCACTATTTAGACTGTCATGTGATTTATTTGGGTGGATTTTTCTTTTCTAAAAGAACCCCACAAGTACAGACTGTGATGGCTTGGTAATAACACAGTGCCTCTTTCTGTGCAGGGATGCCTCAGAACTTGCCTGAATCCAGCCAAAAGGCTTTAGTTTAGAATAACTACCTTCTTTCTTTGTTAGCACAACAAACCCAAACCACGTCTGCACCACACTGAGTTCATTTGTGCAGGTTCCTCTCCACCCTGGAGTGGAAAGGTGGTGGTCAGAATGGTGTCTGGCAGAAATGCCACCAGACAGGAGGCTGACAGCAACACTGCCAGGCATTGCTGTGATGATCTTTGTGTCTTTGAGTCGTGCAAGTAGCTACAGCCTCTCCCTTCTGTGCCTGTCTAAGGCCAGAAGGCTGGTGGTTCAATGGATACTGCTGTTAAGGCAGCAAATACAGAGAAAACAGTGCAAAATTCATTGACAAATCCATTAATTGCACATATGCAGGGTAAAAACAAAAGGCACAAAATCAACAGCAACATTTGCAGAGCTTTCAACCAGCTCTGGCTTCAGGTGAACATAATCTTCATGTGTTCTTGGTATTGGGTCAAGGTCCTGGTTTGTAGTGTGAGGAAGGAGGGAGGAGGAGGAGGACTGAAGGAGGAAGTTCTGTATTTGACTTGAATACATTGCACTCAAAATCAGGTGTAGTGCAAAGTCTGTCACTTCTTGGGAAAGTAACATTTGAGTTTGATTCTTTATTGTGGCTGATCTTTCCAAGTAAGAAAACCCCTGCATTCAGCATAAAGCATATAGGCTCAAGTTCTGGGTTATTATTTTTAAGCACTCCTAATCCCTCAAGTTAAAAATCCTCCTGGCATAGCTCTAGGCAAAGATGGGATTTGGAGACAACTGTCATTACTGCTTTCTTTTTTATTTTCCTGAATGGCAGTTCCCTGTTCTCTGCTACCCTACTCAAAACCCCACTTTTCCCACTGCATGGATTCTTGCTTATGTTGCTTTTCCAGCTTTACTTTCTGAAGGGGTTACCTCTTGTTCCCAACTACATCCTTTGCATCAGCTTGGGCTGTTCTTCAAAATAGGAAGCAGCCAATGCAAAGCATTCTGACATGAGTCAGAAATCCTTATGGATGAGCTAAACAGCAGAGCAGAAACCAGGTCAACAGTGGCTCTCATGAGAATTTAGCTACATCCCTGGTGTGACACTTCTATCTGTCTCTCTCCCAGCCCTTCTACTTCCCTGTATGGTCACACCTGTGCCAGGAGGAGGATGCTTAAAATCTTTGTGCAGACAAGGCAGATTGTATTGACCAGCCAAAGCATGTTTCACTTTTCCTTAGGAAAAAATCATCAGTTAACATACTGAAAACATGTCCCTTCTCTTTTTCCAGCCCCATCAGTGAAGACAAAGCCTGTCTGCTCTTCTTCAGGATGGGGTTTTGCATGTGAGGACCAACTCTTGTGTGTGACTGTACATTAAGCATCAGACAAGTTCCACAGCTGTTCAAAAGAACATTACAAACCAGAAGAAGAAAATGCCATATCCTCCACCTTTGCATTGAGTCTCTGCACCATGAGAAATCCAAATGCTAGGACAGCCAACAGGCTTGAATTTGGACCCTTCAGAACTGGAACAAATTTATAGTGCAAGCTCCAGTTCTGGTTTCTTATATAACCCTGTGGTTTATGATGGCACCATTGCCTGCTGAAGTGTACACCAGGCCACATCAGACAACTCTAGCTGCCAATTGCAGCCCAGAGATGAGCTATGATGGCACTCCCACCCAGACTTCACATGGCACAACATCTGCCATGGCTGATGCATGCATTTGTACTTGGCTGAGAGATTTTCCTGGTTGCAGTGTGTTGGCAAGGTAAAATGGTGAGGCTGTGATTAGAAATTTCTCAAGAGCTGCTTTCTGCCTTGTGCCATGACCCAAAAGCAATTTCAACAGTTTTCTGACCCCCACCTTTGCCCTACCTTGTGGCTCTCTTTGGGCCCAAGTTCCCTTTGCTTTCAGCCCACACTTTCTCTTGCACTCCATCAAGGATGATGAGCCTGGCAAGGAGCTGCACCAGGAGGCAGCACTAGCCAGTCAGGAGAAAGATAGTGAAGTACAGGATATTGCAACACATTGAGCCATGATGTCAGGTACAATACATATCTGATAATGCACTGCTAGAAATATCTTTCATGCTGCTTCTGTGAGAAGTTAATGTATATTTAACTTGTGTTTCAGAGATTCCCATGGCTTCAGAGAGGAAGTGTTTCTGGCAGAACATGGCATGCATTTTTCATGACAGAGCTGCAGTAACATGATGCTAGTGGCACAGCTCTAGGAGTTTGAACATAACTGGAGCATCTGATGGGTCCCGAGTAATGTTATATCCATGGTCAAAATGTTCTGTGAATGCACAGAGAGGATCATTTGTAGCTGTTTGCATGTATTTAATGCTTTGCAGTAATTCAGTGTTAAGGAAACTTCCCTATCTGACCATTCATGAGACTCTCTGGCAGTCACAGTCCCAGCACCAGAGACTTTAACTGCTGGGACTGAAGCTGCTTCACAGCATGTGGCTCCAGCAAGCCGATGGGTGTCCTGTTTGACTCCCTGCACACCTCTCTCACAGGTACTTAGACCAGCTTTCCTTACTGGTTCAACCCTAGGTTTCCCATGGCAGAGACTCAGACGTTTCATTCCATAAAGCAATTTCTTCATGCCCCAGTAACACAGAAACAGCCCAAGCTGGGTGTATCCAAGGAGAACCCTCAACAAAGGAACCCCTGAGCTTTTATACCTTCACAGTCTACCCACACATAAGTCTCGCTCTTCCTCCTGAGACCTCTGCTCCTCCTCCATCTCCCAGTGTCCATCCACCTGGCTGGTGCCACTGGTCTTTGTGCCCTTTGTTAACCAAAATATTGGTAGTTCACAGCTTCTTGTCTTGGGCTTCCACCCAGAGCTCATTCTCCATCTCAATCTGCAGCTCAAAGACCAGCTCATTCTCCATCTCAATCTGCAGCTCGAAGTGCAGCTTGCAAACCAAGGCACCTGTACCAGGTGTATTCCTCAACATTCAAAATGCTGTCAATTTGGTGGTCTGGTCTTGTAACCAATTCTTTAATTGTGTATATTGTTACAATTATATTACATAAGAATCTTGGCTATAAACTATGTTTTAAAAGAGCAGTTGGAATTTTAATTAGGAAATTTGACTTTGAAGTGACTTCTGGCAGGCGATGGGAACCCCTGTGCTCAGATATGAGGAGTTAATCTCACTGAAATGGAGATAAACTTAACCACATTACCACTTGTAGGGGCACTCGTTTCACATTTCCAGATGTTTCCTCACATACACCAAAGCCATTTTAAAATGACAGTCAAGCTGTGTATACAGTATCTTGATTGAGGAAGCTAGAATGCTCTGAAAAGACTCAAAATTACAAGAGCTGGCCAGACTCATTATTTGGTGGGGCTGAATTCAGGGCTGGGAAAGATGCAAGACCAGAAAGGAACCATGACCAAATCCTTTCAAGACTGTCATACCAAAGCAAGCCATTGTACAGTTGTCTGCAGATATTAGTCCTGCTGGACAATAAGGACTGTCTTTCCCCAACTAAAATGTCCCTTGTGTCAGCCTAGGGCTCCTTGCTAGGAAAACCTGCACTCCTGCAGTGTGGGCTGACTCAGTTCTACAGAGCAATAGTGCCTAGTCCAGCATTGACATTTTGCAGAGAATGTAATTCCCAAGGAATGTATTTTCTTATCACACCATTGTCTTTAAAGAAAACAAAAAATAGCTCCAAAGAATCAGCATGGACTTTTTTTCCCCCCACAATGTGTTTTTTATTAGTAATTTATTCAGTCTAGCAGATGCCATCATGCAAACCATGCAAAGAGCAAATCTCTTCCTCCAAGTATAAATATTTACAGATCATATTAAATGGTATTTAGTTCTCTGCAAACATATTGTCAACAGTTCTATCCAGATTCTTCCCTAATTGCAGCCTGAGAGTTGGCAGAGGCATGTTCTCCATGAAAAGATGGTTATCAGAAAAAATAATAGCAGGCTAAATAGGTTCTTGGCTTAATTAGACTGGAGTTTATACCAGAGGTGAATCTGGCCTACACCAAGTTAAAACTCTGTTATAGCAGCTTTTACATACCACACACAGAGTTGGAAAGATGATCCTTCCCCAGGGGAACAGTTTTCCCAAGCAGACTGGGAACCTCTCTTGGCACTGGACAAAAAGGGCCATTACAATGCAGGGCAGGGAGCTTCAACCTGTCATGTGTTTTGAGGGTTGTAGTTCCACCTTTCTTAGACACAATACAGATGTATGACTATTTCATTTGCACCAACTGGGTAAGTTTATTTGAATAGTCCAGGAAAGCAAATATTCCCCATCCAAATCACCATCTCTTCCCAAAACAGACACATGTTATTTCCTAAATACAGACCTGCCTTTTGGTCTCCAGCTCAGTCAGTGCAAAATCCCTGAATGGGTTAATGTCTGGGACACAGCTTGTCTATATTGAAGCCATTTCTGTTTAAACTAATATCCTAAAATCTCCTTTCCTGCACCTCCAGCTCAATCCCCTTTGATAGCATTTTGTCATATCCCATAATCTCTGCTCTCCTGACAATCTGGAATAAATACAATCCAACTGAAAGCTCAGTGGTGACTTAGCCCTCATTTATATTCTGTGAAAACCTGCTATTCCAAGCTTGTCTTAGCACCCCAGCTTTTCACACAAGCCATGCAAAGTTGCAAAGACCTCTAAACACTTCCCTGTACTTTCCCATTTCATATCTGGACTTCATGTGCATTTCTTTTCTTCCCCTGAGACTGTTTTTCCCAGAAACATGCTTCTTTT
>NW_008681010.1:0-1877 GCF_000695815.1 Acanthisitta chloris | reverse complement strand
CCTGCTTTGCTCAACAGATTCACATTATTTCCTCCATCATCGTGCTTGGTCCTGACAGAGAATGTGTTCTACAGCAGATATCTCCCCTCCCCCCTTAACTGTCTCTTCTAATTCTCTTAAGTTGCAGAGCTTCCTTCTCCCTTCCTCCTGCTCTGGAAAGAAGGGAGGGGAATATTTCAATAGATGTCAGTATCCTACATAAATGATATGTCTATACAATGTATTCAGACAGACGTGCTTTAAATGAGTACTTAATGTGGAGTGTTGGCCAGCTCTGCATTTTGGCTACATTTAATTAACTGATGATCAGGGATTTCAACTCCTCCTCCTTACTGCTCATTTTGAAAGGCAAGTTTGTGTATTCTAAACTCACATTGGGTTGTGGGACTGATTTCAGCATCACTTTCATCCATGGCCAGATTAGCAGTAGCAGACAAATCCATACATGATTTGATGTAACAAAGGTTACTTCTTCACCTGTTCAATGCCACAATCACTGTGTGAAGCATCTCACACTCTGGACTGGGTCTGTGTGCATGGGGCTGGTTTCTGCACCTTTTTTGGATTACTTCTTTCATAGAATCACAGAATGACTTGGGTTGGAAGAGATCTTAAAGATCATCTAGTTCCACTCCCCCTGCAATGGGCAGAGACACATTTCACTAGAGCAGGTTGCTCAAAGCTTCATCCAACCTGGCCTTAAACACCTCCAGGGATGGGTCATCCACAGCTTCTCTGGGCAACCTGTCCCAGTACCTCACCACCCTCATGATAAAGGATTTTTTTCCTAATCTAAATCTCTTCTTTGGGTGATCTGGAAGTAACCCAAAGGAACTGAATTCAGGTTTCCATGGTTTAATGGAGAACTTGCTGCCATTTCATGGAGCCACCTCTTCAGAGTGCAGCTCAGACATTACTATTATATATGTGTCTGTATATATACAAACAGTACATGGTATAGAAGAGATTCCAATCTCCACTGCTGCTAGGGATTGCCCCAAGCAGCTGTGGGCTGCTGATGTGCAAACTTCTGGTATAGGCAGCAGCACTAAAAATAGCAAAACAAGGAGCTGATTTCTGGCATTGATTCAATGGTGCATTCAGCAGCATTCTCTACTTGAACAATGCTGTGGCCAATGGAGTACCATGCCTAGTATACCAGAGACTTGCAGAGTGTAGGGGTTATATGAGAACAGTTACGCCTAGACTATGGTAGAATAAGTTCTTCATAGTTCAGGGGAGCCAGAAGCTGTTATCCTGTAGATCTTTCTCAGTTTTTCCTGCGAGGGGATGATTATGAAAGTTTGGAGCCAACTAATTCAGCCATTGTTCCTCCCTCTCATCTCTACAAACCCCTGTGCTGTTTGCTGCTAGAAAACACCAGCAGAACACACTGCTATTAACCAGAGCTTTGCCAGAGCTGCTGCTGCTGCTGCTGCTGTGCCACGACTCGCGGGTGGTGACGCTGGAGCTCAGGTTATGGAGAATTCAGAAGGAAAACGCCTGATGCGACTACAGCTTCTTGTGACTACAGCTTCTCGTGACTACAGCTTCTCATTGCTACAGATTCTCACTGCTACAGCTTCTCATTGCTACAGATTCTCATTGCTACAGATTCTTATTGCTACAAATTCTCACTGCTATCGCTTCTCACTGCTACAGCTTCTCATTGCTACAGCTTCTCATTGCTACAGATCCTCACTGCTATCGCTTCTCACTGCTGCATCCCACATCAAAATCTTCAAAAACCCCACAAGACTCAAGCTGGGCTGCACGTTTTTGGGAGTGATTTATACATGATAACAGCAACCTAATTGATAACTTATACATAATAACAGCAACCTAATGTATACATTTTGAATGTGTACACAGGCTGG
>NW_008681009.1:256-20366 GCF_000695815.1 Acanthisitta chloris | reverse complement strand
TGTATTTCTTTTCCCCAAGTCTTTTCTTTATGATCCAAGCCCTTTCCAAGTTCTCATCCGAGCCCCACCTATGCCCTTTCCGAGTACCCATCCCAGGCCCATCCCAAATTCCCATCACAGCCCATCCAGGCCCTTTCCAAGGCCCAAAGAAGGCCAAAGGAAGGCCAGTCCAAGGCCCAAAGAAGGCCAAAATATGTTGCTAATGTCTGATCCCAATGACTGCTGTGCTCCTTGAACAAGAAAAGCCAAGATAACATCAAGACCTGATCATGGGCTATGACGTAGAAAACAGCTGGCACAATGTACACTACTCCACAGGCATGGGTTGGAACTGCCCATCCCAGCAAGTGCTCCTGTAGTGACAAAATGAACCCTCTCCCCTCACCCACCCAAAGACATCTGTTCTGGCATGGCACTCATGCCTATGAAATCTTCAAACTCCCTCCCTTGGGTTCCCAATCGCTTGCCTTTCTCCCACAACTTATCTTTCAGAAGACTGAGGGTCTGAATCCATCTTCGTCAACAAAGAATGGGGAGTGTGGCTGAGATGCTCCTTTGGTGGCCAGTTCCACCTCGATGGCTGCGAGAAACATAGACCGACGCACAAACTCAGACCGGGAGGATGGCAGGCATCATGTGCCTTGAGGCTGATGTCTTCCGAGATTCCCCTGTCCCTCAGAGGAGTGGTGGGCATGCGAGTGCGTCCCCGTGTCATGCTTTGACGTTAGGTGCTGTGCCAGCTGAACGTGACCACACCAGCTTCGAATCCCAGCAGTGGGGTACTTCAACTCGTAAACAAGGGATGCTGAGCACTGTGCCAAAAATTCAGGGGTTACCCCAAACTGCCAAGTCATTGATCACCTTGCCCTGTTGCCCTTCATTCCTGATATGTGGCTTTGCTTTCTCAAAACAAACACAAAGCAAATGTTAACTTAGCCCTGGTCACAGCTCTCCAGCAAAGCCAGAGACCTTATGGTGCAGTTCTCACCTTGTCTATGGCACTTCACTGTAGAAGTTTTCCCTCTGCATCTGAAACAAAAATATTAAAGCCATCAAAAAGCTGCATGATAACTAAACAGCTCCATAGCCCTTAGGTCAGTATAGGAATCCCATCCAGAGTCCAACTAGAGCCTACATTAAGACAAATAATAACCTAAATTCGAGGCCCCTCTGGGCTACTCCCATCATTTCCCCTAAACCCTGCACTCCTGACCACACACAGACTGACAATGGCTACTGGTTCTGGAACAGCTGTACAGGTGGTGCCTTCACAGACTAATATTAAATTCACTGTAGACTCTTCCAGCTATTCCACCTATCCCCAAGCATATGCCACAGGGCAGAGCGGCTCCGGGCCAAAGACACACACACACAAACACACACTCTACAAACAATGCAACATGATAATGAGAGAAAACTCTCAGCAAGAAGAATGACGCCAGGAACTGAGATCCTGTTGTACAAGACAACCTACATACAGTACACCGATGTTCAGCTGACGATCTCTAAAGAGCCCCAAAGAAGAGTCTCACTGAACCATCTGTGACAACAAGTGCCCGTCCAAACAGCAGAGATGGATGTCTGAGTGGTCTATGCCCCAGATATAAGAAACTAAGAATACAGAAAACAAGCTCCTGTCCCTGACCATGGACGGCTGGAGAGATGAGCTGCCAAGACAGCCTGGAACAATGCTCTAAAAGATGCCCGACTGGAAACTTACAAGCTGCGTTTCTGATCCACGCGGAAGCTTGGCAAGACAAGGAACGGACACAAGCGGCCCTGTGCCAAAGAGTACGGACACTGAAGACCTGAGGGATGATGTCTGAAGCATCTGATAAGCCCATGGAATGCAGGGGAGAGACCTGGGGGGCCTCAAATACACGAAGACAGACTGGACAAATGACAGGATGCAGACAGAGCCTGGAACTGCTCTGCCCTGCACAGGCTAGTGTTGAGCTCAAAAGAAACCTGTTCTCTTTACAGTCCCTAAGCAGCCCCTTACTGGACACCCCTTTCCCCTAGGCTGCATTCACACGCCCTCCTGGCAGTTCACAACCTAGCACCCCTGCTATCATTTCCCTTCTGGAGCAGCTCCCTTGACTTTTCTTTCTGAGGGCTCTGGGTCTGAATCCATCTTCGTCATAAACAAAGAACTCCTTGGCTATCTCAGAGTGTCCCGTAGTCACCAGCTCATCCTTTGCCCTCTCTAATGGAAAAAAACAACCAAACAAGGCAATTAGTACAGGTGCTTAGCAGCACATCAGCACAATCCCACTCTGCTGCCATGCGGACACTGGCTAGAACTGCTCTGCCGCGTGCATTGTCTGGTGTGGAAAAGCTAACTGCTGCCTTTATCTGCCCGCAGAAATCGGTTCCAGACAGGATGAGCCTCTCCTCTATGCTAACCTTAGGACCCGACCTCATGCCCTTGTCCCGGACTCTTCCCAGCTTTGATACTGCACCTTAGCTCTTGTATGGCTGCAACCTCTGCAGGCATCCTCAACCGACAATGACGCTGCTGACTCGACCAGTATGGATGAAAATTGGTGCATTGAGTCTAAGGTCTGCCTTTGACATGGGCAGGAGCTGCAGGAAAACACCTTGCTCCTAAAGGAAAAAGAAAAGGCAAGTTATTAAAGCACTTTGTTATTCCTAAATGCACAACTGAAAGCTATTATCTTGTAAATATCTGTAGGCAAGTGCATATTCTCCATAGAAAAGACCTCTGTTTCTTCAAGCACTGGGTACACTTGTTGAACACACCTGAGTTGACTTAAGGGCTGCTTTTGGCTAGAGGGAGAGCAGAACTCCTACCTCACTGCAGCCAGAGAGCTGAATTAGCTCCCTGAGCTGAGGCCGTGGGTAATATACCGCTTGCCCACACCCACTGCCCTTCCCACGATGCCCTGGGAAAAGGGAGGGGTCAAACTGCACCAGGCATAAAGGCTGTTGGTGGAGCTGTGCTTGGTTCGTTTGGCTGCCTCAAGGTTGGGAGGGCTGAGGGCCTGATGGATACAAGGATTGTTAATAGGAAAGGCAGCACCTGCTCCATTCCTAGGGCTACAGCGACCTAAAGGGGAAAGACACCAAGTAGGGAATTAAACTTGCTGTTTCTGGGGGGTAGAAAAAGTAAGATAAATGGCCTATATACATACCTGTTTAGAAAAAGAGCTTGTTAAAAGCAGTAACATCATCATTATAGAAAGAGGAATAGAAAGAGAGAGCTTTTTCAGTTAGCACAAAAGAGAGGGCTGTTTAGGGACTGATGCTTTTGGGAAATAAATGTGGTGGATTTCTTTTCAGCATACACTAAGGTGCACCCTACTCATTCTCACTGCCCACCTCTGGGGCTGTCCTGAACTTTTTCATCCCCGGGGTGGGCAGTACTGACACTCCCAACTTGCCTCAACCGATGCAAAATTCCAAAGTGTAGCATCGCCAATTTTGTCCCCAAAGCGAAAAGCAAATCTTCTCAAAATTTGGCCCTGAAATGTCCCATGTTAGCCCCAAATTTTCTGCAAGCCCCGCCTACCAAAGGCCCTAAAACTGCCCAAAATCCCCAAGTCAAAGATCCTCATTTTCACCCGCAAAATGACGCCCAAATCTCCCCAAAGTTTGGCCCTGAAATGCCCCACATTGCCCCCAAATTAGCCCTAATGCCCGCTCTGCAAAGCCCCCCAAATCACACACAATGACTCAAAATTGCCATGTCTAAAATTGCCAATTTCACCCTCAAAACGATGCCCAAATCCCCCCAGACTTCCCCGCTAAAATGCCCCAAAATTCCCCCGGGACGGGCGACATCAGCGCCGATCGGGCACAGAGCCCGCGCGGCGCATCGGAGTTGCTGTACCAGGTGCTAACCACCGGGCGGCAGCACCGAGTCCAAAGGCTCCGTGTAGGCGCTGCCGTCCCGAGGCAACGCGCGGCTCTCTCCCTCGCAATACCCACGCGCGGCCACAAGGCGGAGCCACGCACAGGGGCAGAGTGCTGAGGATGGTGTCTCAACTCCGCTCAGGCTCCGCTGCGCCGTGCTGCCCCTCCGCACCTGTGCCCGTCCAGTGCCAGATAACAGCCTTTAATACAATTTCTTGTGGCCAAAAACCCTTTAGGCAACACAGTTGATACAGGGCTTTACTTTGAAATCAGCTCACACACAGGGACCACCTGGCTGTTACTGCCCTTCCCTGCCAGCGGCACTCTTAAAATTCACAGAAACTTTCTCCACAGCCCCACAGACCTCATGCTAGCACACCCTGTGCCAGCTTCCCACTCAGACACCTCTCCAGTGAGGCCACGGCATTGTGTGGAAGGAAGAAACCCAGACATTCCAGGGTTTACAGTGGTAAACTTCAAGAGAACACCTGTGCCCATGGTGTTCGCAAGGAAAATAAGTAGTAGATAATCCCCAAGCATTTGCCTCCACCCCATGTGAGGACTCATCTGTGGAAATAGCTCTGCTTTGAGCTTCCTACAGACACAGCCAATACACAACCACAGGTACTTCGCTTCTCAGCCACATCAAGCCAGATTCTTTTAATTATTTTCCCTCCTGGGAACTTTTCTTTGCTCAGGGTTTTCCTGGGAGGCCTCAGCACTGTGTCTGTGTAAGGTGATTAGGATGCACTTGCTGTGCATCCACACGGATGGGCTGCAAGCAGAGGCAAAGCCCCTCACCTTGGAAAGTGCAATGAAACCTCCTTCAATTAACCATCACTCATCTGTTGGCATATAAAAGTGCTTTAATGAAAACCAAAACATCAAACAGCACATTGATGGAGTCCAATGCAGTGTCAGTTGTGTCCTGGCTGCAGCAGACACCTGACTGCACAAAGGGAACGGAACCAGTGAGGACTCTAGATGCTGATGCTGCCAGAGCTCAAAGTCTAAGCTCTCAACAGCCACACATGAAGAATGTGAAGAAAGTGCTATCTGGTTCCTTCAGCATCAGGAAGCCACAGTGGCAGGTGGCCAAACACAGTCAGTTGGCTACAAAACCTTTAACTCATATGACCAACAGTTACTGCAGGAAAAAAAAGACAACAATCTCAGAGGAAGCTGTCTACAGATAGAAGCCACCACGCAGGGTTCCACGCAAGTCCCTTTATGCTGCTTCTTCACTTTTAACTCCATACAAGTGATTCCAAGGTTCCTGTTTCTGAAGGTCTCACTCACTTGGTTTGCTTCTTCTCTGGCATTTCATCCACGTGTCTCATATGAAGTTCCTGAAGGCAGGTTCTTCCTGACTCTCCTTGGCCACTGGGGGAAGAAATGACAGTGCAGCACCATGTCAGCACTTGTTCTACTTAATGTTGCTGGAAAAAGCTAGTCAGGACAGCCAGACCAACATGGAAAGTCTGTTTGACCTTCAGCTACATTGTAGGGCAAAGAAAATAAATGATTCCAAACACAAATGGAACAGGGAAACAATGAAGACTAAGTCTGGGCTCTCTAAGAGAAAAATCACACTGTAAGATCTTAGAAGACTGCTCCAAGACCACAGTCATGGGAAGAGAGGCAGGGGCAGAAGCTGTAAGGCCAAAAAGAGGATGAAACATCTGTGCATCAGTTGGGTTCAGAGGTCACATGCCCCAAGCCTAACAAGGTCTTCAGTTTACATGTTATACGGCTATTGAGTACCTCAATAGAAAACTTACAATTGAGCTTCACAAAGGTTAGAGAGTGATAACCCTGGACTGAGCACTGCAGCTGGGCATCTGCTGTGGATTCTGACATGTGTATTTAGGTGACTGAACGTTTGCTTGTTTCCTAGGCTCTCCTTACAGTCCATCCAGGCAATGAAATACAGAGGAATGTCCCAACTAGACACACAGCTTTTAGACCTCATTCCCTTACCTTCATGGCCAATGTCATTAATATAATTCTCCTGCTCTTCTTGCTCTTCATTCAGAGTTTCTCCTGTCAGGATTAGCTCAGTGGGACCCATGGCAGAAGCATCATCAAGTCCTTGAAGGGAACAGGATGCCTGCACACAAATCAGTGCTAAGGATAAGGCAGCACATGCTGACAACTTCTTTGTGTACATAAACACAGCAATTAACACCTGCTCTAAAGGGACAGAAAGCTGCTCCTGGATCCCAAAGATACAGGACATCAGCAGCACACTTACCTCATATAAGAAGCAGTGCAGCCAGAGTTGTCTCATATTCTGCCACTGCTGCACATCTCACTCAGTCAAGGAACCTGAAAGTCAAGAGTGAAAATTTAAAGACTAAACTGAGCAAACAATCCCAGATGTCAGTAGCTCACTTTATATCAGAAAGGTGTGCCTCTGTTTACACACATCCGGGAAAAACACTCACACCAGAGAAGCCTTGGGTTTTCCTTCTACAGTAACTCATCTGGCACAGCTGTGAACGGATGCCATTAAGTTTCCCATCTCCAAAACGCACGGTTATCCTTTGACATGGAGTTTTAGCCTGTCACAGTTAGGAGGGACAGCCAGATGGCCCAAGAGAGATATCACAGGACTGCTGGGAAATGCGTCCTTGGAAGTGAGACACAAATAAACTAATGCCAGCACTACCTCAAAATATTGGGGGAAAAGCCCCACAACATTCTGTTCTCTCTCTTACTAAACACTGAGGAAAAACATTGTGCTTACAGGGTGGGACAGGGGTCAGGAGAACTCCATTTCCCTCCTGGGGTGCAGAGATGGTGGTTCTCACCCTCCCTACAGGGTTGCTCCTCTCTCTAGGCAGCCAAAGGAGCACCACAGCAAAAGGCCAACCACAGCAAAGCACAGACCAAGCCCTGGTTACAGGGAGGTTTCCCAGCGCAAAGCCAGCTGGGGCACCCTGAAGGTACCCACCAGACTCTTATGTGACCATGTGCTATGATGCCACAAAGGTCCCTAGGCCCACAGTGCTTTTTCTCTTGCCCCTCTGCAGCCCAACAGCAGCTCCCTCTGCTCGCTTGTTCTTGCCTCACCATCCCACATGGTGCCTCTTCTTCTCCAACAGCTCCTGCTGAGGAGGGAGGACACAGATAGCTCTGAGAGCTGACCTCCAGCTGCTACACCTATTCTGAGGTGCCTCATATTTTCCAGTAAGATTGTTTGCTGGGTCCCCTCTAAATTACTTGTGCAGCAGGTCATCACGTCTAGGATCTGTTACCGTAACACTGTTGTCCCAGGGGCTTCACCATCAATACACATCCACCCAGCTGTCCAGGTCAGTCCTACCGCCCTATCTACACACTCCATTTCCTTGGTTCCTGATCTTCAGGGCCAACAATGCTTGGCTGCAGCAGGGTATGTAGTCAGATGGACAGATGCCTGCAGTTAGCTGACATCCGGCACCAGCCCATTGCAGGTTTTGCTGCCACTGTATTTGGACACAGGCTTAACCCTCATAACCTGTCAAAGAGTCCTGGAATATTAACTGAGCACAGATTGCTGGAATATTTGCTGTATGTTTTATGCACTGTCTTTCTCTGTACTGCTCTTTCTTTATGAGAAATTTTGTTTGGGAAACAGACAGTGATTGTGTCAGAGAACATTACAAGGGCTGGAGAAACAGCTGGAGCACAAAGAGAGTGCTTTTCAGCCCATGGCACTGCTCCAGGGTGCTAGGGCAGAGAGCAGCAGGAAGAAATCCTTCTTTAGAGAGGAGAAGGGGAAGGCAAGTCAGAGGCTGCAGTTCTTAAAGATACAGTGTTTGCAGAGAGAGGAGTTGCAGGCAGAACGCAATGAAAAGGGCTTTGAACATGAGAAAAAAAGGCTGGTAAGGGCAATTCCAGAAATTATTTTCCTGTTCTGCCATGTTTCCAGCAGTGGCACCATCCAGAGTATTTGTCTTTCACACATTTTATATCCAATATGACTATATCATTTAGAGATAAACAAGGGTAACACATTTTTGATGTGTCTAAATGGAAGCAAAATGGGAAGTAAAATTTTCCATCTCTGCCACAGAAGGAGCCTTTCTGCATTTAAGGAAAGAGTTTTCATAAATTATATCCATTTCTGACTTCTACCAGTGAGAATCATAGAATCATAAGATGGTTTGCCTTGAAAGGGACCTTAAAGATCACCTAGATCCAACCGCCCTGCCATGGCCAGCAACACCTTCCACTAGAGCAGGTTGCTCCAAGCCCCATCCAACCTGGCCTTGAACACTTCCAGGAATGGAGCATTCACAGCTTCTCTAAGCAACGTGTGCCAGTGCCTCACCATCCTCACCGTAAAGAATTTCTTCCTTATATCTAATCTAAACTTACTCTCTTTTGTTTTAAAGCCATCACCCCTTGTCCTGTCACTCCATGTAACTGGAAAAAGTCCCCTTCCAGCTCTCTTGTACCACCTTTAGGTACAGTAAGGTGCTCTGAGGTCTCCCCAGAGCCTTCTTTTCTCCAGGCTGAACACCCCCAAGTCTCAGCCTGTCTTCATAGCAGAGATGCTCCAGTCCTCTGAGCATTTTCATAACCTTCCTCTAGGCTTCCTCCAGCAAGTCCATGTCCTTCTCATGTGGGCCCCAGAGCTGGACACAGATAAAAACTGAGGATGAGATTTGGTATGAAAGCTGTCTGTGCAATTGTCAGTGTCTTTCTGTAGGAGTCTCTGAGCAGCAAAATGCACAGCAGAAAATGTTGGAACAAAAATCATGGAAGCAGAACAAGCAACAAAACCAACACCAGACTGCCAAAGTGATAGTGTTCCAGAGCAGAGACCATCACATCAGAAGATGGAAAAAGAAGGCAAAAAACACCATGGCCTCCAGCAGTACCTAAGAGAACAGAACCTTTTGCTGCCCTGGGTGTCACTGCTAGCGTGAGGAAACTGCAGGGTGGGTGAGCAGGCACTGGAGCAGGTCATACACCTGGTCTGTATCTGGTAGGTGTGAGTCAGTGTGCCAGAGCAGTTGTGACAGTTGGAATTATGATTCCTGGACAGGTCTTTAATCTCCCTTCCATCGCAGCTCGAATGCACTTCCACTACTCTGTCCTTTACATGACTTTCTTTCTGGAGTTACTATTTTAGTTCACCAGGTTGGGCTTCAGGTAACAGATCTACTGTCAGGTCACATGATCTCTCAAATACCTGTCTTTGGAGAATCACCAAACCAAATGGCAGGCCTGGGGGTCTATTTTGCCTACAGTCTCACTTGCAGGCTGGCAGTCTCCAAAGAAGGTAATCTTATGTCAGAATGATACTCAGATATCTTTTCAGGCAGGGCACCTAGTTAGGATAAACAGACTTTTTGTTGTCTGTGAATAAATGAGGAGAATGCTGCAAAGCTAAACTGACAGCTAACGAATGGTGTAAGTACCCGAGGTAGCAGTAGTGCTAATGGAAGGGAAGAGTTCCCCACTCAGGCTATAAGGTAAAGCACAGTTATCACCTGGAGCCCACAGTGCAACTTGTGCAGGACTCCCCTGATTTCCTAAGTGTGTCACTCACTTTCCTGAGTGAAGCATGCAGTGTGAAAGGTTAACAGTCGGGCACATCTAGAGAGTTTTCTGCATCAGGAGTGGGTTTTTTACTGCATTCTACTCTGATGAGCAGAGGTGCCTTCTTTCACAAAGGGGAGGAGAAGGAGGAGGTTATGCTTGTTCCTCTTCCTCACATCCCCAGAAGTACAAAATACAGTGGCTGTGTCACAGGGAATGTTATTATCAGCTCTGGATAACCAGAAATGTACCTGTTCTTTTCAGAAGGGTATTTAGGAAAGGAGAATGGGCATGGCACAATTTATTTGCAGGAATACTCAGGGTTATATGAAAAGATGTTCTTCTTTCATCCAGAATTATGCTAAAATAAATACGTGTGATACCTTGTTTCAAGTAACAGCTAGAACCAAACTAGGCATAAAATGTAAATGTTGTTGCCTGACATTCTATGTACACTCAGAAACATGTCACACCACTCAGCAGAAAGGTAAGCATACAAATGTATGCATTTTACAAGAATATAGCACTGATGGTAATGGCAGTTTCTAAAATAAACAAAAAAACCAAAAGTAAAATTAAGAAAACTCGTAGAAGGGAACTCCTTTGAAATCCTGACACATCTTTGAATGGCTAGCAGTAAGTCTCAGACTGCATTCCTTCAGAAATAATGGACAGGCTATGCCTTCAGCTTTCTCTAAAAAGACAAAGTCTCTCATCCAGATGTTTACAAACAACTCTGAGACCTTAATAGCTGAAAGGGATATTTTTAAACTTTAGAATCCATAATATGCATGAGCCATCCTCAGATTTTTGTTAAAAAAAAAAAAAAGGGAAAAGAAAAGATGAACATAAATATAAACTGGAGGCTTTGACATTTTGTTTGTTAAAATTAAGGTCTGGCAAAAATAGAACTTTCTGTATATTATGCAAGCTACACGTGAGGCAGTTTTGCACTTTGGACATGGAATTCTACTATTTAAACTCTATTTGGCCTCTGGAAACGTTGACTGGAACATGGGTGGTTGCACCCAAGACCTGTGCACCTGATGGACTGGGCCTGGCACCTCTATCCCCGAGCTGGGTAGGAACACACACCCTGCTGACAGCACAAAGACATTTTATTTAAGGCATTGATCCGGAGTTCCTTGCTTTTCTTCTTGTTTGAGTTCCCTTTTACATAAAATCATGTGCTAGTTAGGACAATGCTGTGCCTACTTGAGTTTAAGTCTAGCTAGGCCTAGAGAAACAAGCCTAAAACTTGAAAGATATTAAACCCTACTGCTGTTTTTACCTTTAAGCATTTGGAAATGGAATATGCAGTGATTAAAGGAAAGCACATGAAATACATTGAGATGAATCGAAACTTATTTTTCAGACTTCATTTATATGTCGTTAATCATTACTTTATAATCACTGTAAAATAGAAGATTGCCTATTTAGGTATTTTCTCTTCACTGCAGAACCAGCTGAGAATAGACCACTACTGCCAAGACCCTGCACTACTACTATTTTACATACAGTGTATCTGGGAATATATTTAGTATTACAGTACTTCCAAGCATTCATAGACTGCTTTCTCACTGCTAAAGTGCAGCCATAAAACAATTTTAATGCTACTATTAAAATAACTGTCTGTAAAAGCCATGTATAATCTAGCTCTTTTGCTGGCTTTGCTGAATTTTAAACATTCACAATGTGTTTTCCATCCATGAGGAAAATGCTTGGACTCCTTGTTTTGCAGCCTACTAGAAACAAACCCCAAGAATCTGCATATTAGTTGTAAAGCTTTGAGTTGACTAGGGGAGCATGAGGGAGGAAAAGAAGAACACAGGAAACAAGAGCACAGAGGTAAAAAAAGCCTCTTAAGCTTCAGAAAAAGAAGACCACTACAAATATTCATAGAAGTTGGGGTTTTTTATTATTATGGAATTAGGTTTTCTGTCTAGGCAAATATTTTATTTTGCTGTTTATAATCCAAACTCCTATAATGTTGTGCTAGAGTACAGGATTTTGAAAAATGTCTGGTCTGTTTTTATCATTCAATATGACTGAGAACAGACTGCTACATGCAGGTTCTTAGAATGCTTCTACAATAAAAGTAGAAGTTAAAAGAACAAAAGACAAACAGGTTTGTTGGCTTTTTTTCAGCCTGGATGAGTTGCTTAGATGATGTCAGAACATCATTTCTCATACCACAGTGTCAGGTAAGTCAGTAAAGTAACTTTAAATATTTAAACCTGATATATTACAAAATATTTCAGACTTGATCAATGAACATCTTTTAGACTTTTAGACAAGTAAGACTGCTTTTCTCATCAGGCTGCAGTCATCTTGTGCACCTAAACTACACGTCAGTTTAAAAACTACCATAGCACATTAGCTCTGAGAATTGTGCAATGAGTCAGAAATCTCCAATTGTGCAAAGTCTTCCTGGTTTCTGGAATAGACCTTCTGATCATCCCATGCCTGGTGCTCAGATGAAGAGACTGAAAGCAACATTCATGGTGAGTAACCACTGCACAGCACATCCCCAGGGTACATGTGACTTCTCACCTTCAGCTTCCTTCATCAGCTCCCACATGGGGAGAGGGCAGCAGCCATAAGAGTCTATTTGAGGACAGAAGGTACAGTTTTGATGAGCAGTGGTTTAGCTGCCTCTAGAATGTCCAGTTCAGGGTCCAGTGAGCGACCAAGTCCTTCCAGAACCATGATGGCAAAGATGATGGAAGCAAAATTGCTCTCGAGCTTCACCTACAATCACAAGAGACTACATGGACTCATTGGACCTTATTTTCTTCTGTACTCATTCAACCAAGTTACCAGCTCTGGCTAAGCTGAGAGGGGAAGGAAGAGGCTGGGGAGAACATATGCACACCTAAAACAATACTGTATCTTCACCAGCTGGAGTTTCAGAGCTCACTTAAACACAGCAGCAAGCCCAAACATAAGGCAACAGTTTCAGGGTGAGAGATTGAGTGTTTGTTTTCAGTTCCAAGAAGGGGAATGGAATTTATTTCCTTCCGTACAGGAATAGCAGGATCTTAGAAGTGCTCACTCTTGCTAGCATAGTTGAGCTGCAGTAGTATCTGTTCAAGTATCATACTTGAACACATGCACTTGTATAATGGGAGCTCACCTTCTGAATGGCCACAGAAGATCCCACAAGTCACAGAGGAAATGATTCCCTGCTCTGCCTGTGAACAAACTACTCCCCAGTTCCCAGCCAGACACTAGCATTGTTTCAAGGCATACCAAGCACTAAGAATTCATGAGATTGGGAGGGCTTGCTTTGTAAGGACCTGAATTGCATTTCATGCTATTAGAAACCTGCTTAATGAGGCTTATTGGCAAAAACCTCTACCTAAGGAATGTTTAGAGGGACTCTTTGCAGACCGAGCAGCCCTGTGGCTGACAACCTTCTCATCTCCTCTAGTTCAGCCCACCACAGCTTTGTTGATTTCCAGTGTTGTTTGCAATTGCAGAATCTTGTCCCCCAAGTAATCAGTTTTAAGAGGAAATCTCTGTTCTGTGAGCAACTTCTCACTTTTGAGGCCTCTGAAAAACCAGGAAAATGGTCTACTGCTGTTATATAACCCCATATCAAGACAAAGGTCCAGGGAAGAGAGCATGCAATGGTATATAAGTGACATATATTAGATTTCATTTTCTGCTTCTAAGGGACTATAAAAAAAAAAGATAGGAAAAAAACACGTGTTACAAAAATATTCCTTTTAGTAAACAATACCAACCATTAAATGCAGTATTAAGACCAAAAAAACTCAACAAAACAGATATGCTGAGAAACATGCCAAGAAACATTTTTTTTATTCCTGCAGTCCCTCTCCTAGTGGCTCATTTCAGAAGTCAGTTCCTCTCCTTGTCAGCCCCTCATGCTCCCAGTAGTTCTCCCTCCCCAAATAAACTTCCAGCTGTTGAAGGCAGACAGTGACAGGACCTCACCTTATGGGTCATCAATAGTTTGAAGACATTTGAGAGGAGATTTGCCACTTGAAGCTGGAATACAAAAGGAGAAGTTAACAACTGATCCAAAAACCCCTTTTGTTTCAGTTTTCAGTGCTACGTTGCACTGAATTGCAGGCAAGTGAAAAGGAGACAATGTGCACTTGCCTTTCCTAGGGCAATGGTGTTCCCCCGGACCTTGGTCACTAGTTCAGCCATATCAGCCTTGAATCGCTCAATGTCCTGGCACTGGTTAGCACGGGCGTGATGGAGGATCAGTTCTGCCACTCTCTCCCCCTGAGAATCAAGTTGAAAAGGAAAATCAGAATGTGATCACTGGTGACTTGCAATCAAATGGTTGCAGATCTAGCTTAGTAGCTGATAAGTACATCTGGCAGCACAGGATGGGCTTGAATACATGGTTTGGCACTGATTCCTTGGCATGCTTTGGCAGGTTAAACAGACCAAAGTAAAATGTCACCCTCTTGAGATGCACAGGTGAACCATTCAACCTGCACCTGAGAAACAGGCAAGTATGAGCACAGATGCTTGTTCCTCAGAATGAACAGGAGACATCAGCACTGGATTCTCTTGTCCATCTGAGAGTGCATTTCAAGTGGAAAGGAAGATAGGGTAGTTCTCCTTATACAGAGGAGCTTAGTCAACCCCTTCACCTGTTTTACTTCCTCTTCTCTACAGATGCTGACACACCAGCAAAATGGGTGAAGGTATACAGTCTTTCCAGCAGCAAGGCTCCAGAAGGGAACATGTGTGGACAATCAAGATATTAATCCACTCCCTTCTCTTCTCTAGCAAAACCTGACAGATTCTGAAAGTCTCAAATTCAAGAGGCTCACTGGCAGTCCTAACTTGCAGCAGAGGGACGGGGTGCCAGCCACTGAATCCTGTTTAGCACCTTCTGCTTCTTGACCCTCTGAAATTGCTTCACTCCTGCAGCCTGAACATCTTATCCCTGTATTTGGTATCGCTTCCATGCTAGCAAGTCTTCTAACCCCTTTTAGGGTGGATTTTTAAAGGGAAATAGAGAGAAAATTCTCACTTCAGTCATCAGACTCTCCAGCTGTCTCCTTTCCAGCTCCTTGAGCTGTGTCTCATGGCAGAGGCCTCACCTGTCCCTGGACCACAGCTGTGAAAACCGCACGGAAGTTCTGCATGTCAGCGCTCTGCAGCTCTGCCACAATCCCTGCATCCAGCAGCACCAGGCAGAGCTGTCTGAGGGGTGGCTGCACTTCCACCACGAACGTGTCACAAGGGTCCACCACCGCCATCTGTTCCTTGCAGCTGGCACTGACATGGGCTGTGCCTTGAACCAGGATGTTCCCAGGGTGCAGGTCAGCATGGACAAAGTTGTCAATAAAGACCTAGAGGACAGGTAAGTCTTAGAGCAGCTCATTCCAACCAAACCTACCCACACCAAAACTCCCAGGCAAACAGCAGAGGTTTGTTGCTGGTGCGCATCACCCTCGGCAGCACCACAGCAATTGGCTTCTGCTGAAGAGCAGCTGTGCTGGCATGGCATGGGTGCTACAGAGGGTCAGGTAGGACAGCCAGGAGTCCCAGCAGGGAATGGTGGTGCTCTTCAGCAATTAACCCTAAACTGGTGGCACACTGGTGGGCCCCAAAGAGTAATACAGTAAGAATGGACCACTTACCATTCAGTGGTAAGGGTTATAGTGAATGGTTAAGTTTGTCTAGTCCAGGACATCAACCCACATTATAACTGAATTGGAAAACAAGTTAACAGAAGGGGAAACAAATCTATGCAGCCCTTCTCTGACTCTGCTAGCAGTTAGCACCAGAAAGGACTAGCAAGAAGGTAAGCACAAAACAAGACTTCCCCACTAACCCTCCTGGCCACCTGGGGCTGCAGAACTTCCTGCCCCCAGGAGGTTATCTTTGTATTTCATGGATTTCTCCTACAAATTTGTCCAACACCCATGTAAATAGGGTGAAATATGTGGAAAAAAAAATACATTTTTTAGGTGTTGCCTGAAAAAATGACCTCTGGTAATTTTATGTCCTACTCATTGTTCTGTTTTGAGAAACCACAGACAACAGATCTATATTCACTCTCACACACGCCTGACTACATATATCTCTGTCATAAGCTACTCATTTCTCTGCTTTTGAGTTAAGACTCCAAATTATTTCACCATTCCAGCATGGAAAACATTCCACACCAGAAATCATCCTATCTGCCTTCTACTGCACCTCCTCTAGTTCTATTACAGCTCTTGAAATGGAGGATCCTAGAACTGCACAGAGTTCTCAAGAAACAGGTGTTTGTTTTACTTACAGACATAATGCTGTTTCTTTGCTCTTTAATTCTTTCCTACTCCTAAAATTTGAAACCAATGTTAACATGAAACTACTCTCATTCCACCACTGCTTTTCTGAGTAGCAAAAGCTATTTCAAAGCCTGCCATACTGCATGGAGTCAGAGCTGCAGGCTTGCCATTGCCCTAGCATGATGCTGCTGTTATCAGCTGCATTTCATCTGGCACTTACTGCCCACACACTCAGTACTGTCAGCTTCTTTTGCAGCTCTGCCCTGCTAGTTCTCATGGCTCCTCAGAAGGCAGCTGTATCACCTTCTCAACACTCTGTCACATTTGTGATTATTTTAGCCACAGAAGAACTAGACAGCCAGAAGCTGAATCTGGCTAGGTTTGTTTCCTTTAGTCCATATCCAGTTCTTACAGAAAGGCAGTGTTAAAGAAGACAATAAATGAAGAAACTAGTTAGCTGTTTGCCCTGAGTTGCATCCATAGTCTCTGCAGAGTGCAGGATGTTTGCTAATTACATTGCATGTTAGAGTCCTTGGGCAATATATGAATATTCCTTAAAGAGATTAATGGGTTTCCTAAGCAATGTGCTGACCAAGGTGCACAGCTGGTCCCACTGCATGCAAGCAGATGGCCCTTCTGCAGTGTCTTTGGTCCATGTCCCCGTGGACATGGGTACAGGTAGGAGATGTGAGAAGCCAATAGCTTCTCTCTTTAGCCATGTTGCCTGATTACCCCAACTGAATAGCATCTGCAGGAAAAGAACCTTCACTCCTAGCCTCGGCCAAGTGCCTACCATCTTCAGCAGCATGTCCATGCCCATCTTTGCGAGTCTCTGCCGCAGCTCTCTGGCAATCTCTGCATGCAGGTAGTGTGAAATAGGCTCACTCTCCTGAAACAAAGAGCTGCAGTCAAACACACCCTGCATCCCACATTCAACCACACCTTCACCTGGGTGCCAAGCGTAGAGGGGAGATGATAACAACACCCTAGAAAGGCCCAGCTAGACAGAGGCCGTATCTAAAGGTGATAGAGAAGCACAGATTTAGTCTTTGGAAAGAGGGACAGTATCTCTGGGACAGAAATACCCTTGCCAAGCTCACATGAAGGAAAACTAAGGCTTGGCAGTAGCTTTGGTTGGTGACTCAAACATCCCTATGGGAAGTAAGGCAAGGATCAAGAAGCGTCAGATTGCTGGGCTCCTTGCTTTTACCCACCACAGAGGAGAGGTGAAGCGTGGCGTTGGTTTGCAAAGCACAGGCAAGCACATGGTGGCTGGACACACTCCTGGTCTGCTTGGTTTCAGGCCAAGTGTTCACTTCTATATGGAGTTGTCTGCCACCTGACTTCCATGATGCACTGCTCACAAACGAAAAGACTGGAAGAGACACTAAGGACACCAATATCCTTAAGTAAATAAGAGAAAAGCATCCTTCTGCCTCTGATCCCTTCTTCTCAAAAAACACCTCCTTGACATGTTCTCCTCGGGGCCTTCTCCCTGCCACCACCACCCCCAGACCCTGCAGTTCTTACCTCAAATGTTTCCACTAGAACATCTGTCGTTACCAAAGGCCAAAGGGGAGTTGGAAACTTCACGAAATCAACACCTAGAAAATTCTGTCGGAAGCGCTCCAGATTTCTGGCTTCGTAGCGTAAGTCAATCTCAAGGGAGAAACAGAAAAAGCAGATTGGAGATTAGATTCAGCTAGAATTGGATCTTCAGAATCCTGTATGAGGATAGGACTCTAGGGTGCAATACTCACTACCACCAAAAGTAGTCAGAAAGCCAAAGCGAAAACAAAATAAGAGTGGTGCTCCTTACACCTTTATAGCTTTCCTGACGGAAGAGTAATCAGCTGGGTAATGGATGGCCCACAACCCAGCACCTTTGAAACATGGGTGCCTTACTGAGGCATGGCGGCTCCAAATAGACCATGACTGCATTACATTCAAGGACAAAAGATCCTGAACCAAAGTTTACTGATCAAATAACAAGGCAAGCAATCAGGGTAGAAGAACTGCAGCCCTTGCCTCACTTTACAGACAGGCAGCCTGTCCTAGGTTACAATGTAGGGGGTAACCCGGGGTATGTATTCTATTATCACCTTCACAAGCTGTTAAAGCAGGTGGGGGCAGTGATCTTTATCTCCTACTAGTCACTGATGGCTCCCTTAGGGGCTGTCTCTGTTTAATGGGCTGTCTGGGACCCATGCATGACCCATAGAATTACATAGTCCCATTGTGAGATGCTTTCAAACCAGCACACAGCCATTGCAGGGAGAAATTTAATGTAAAACATACAAAACAATATGCTGTGCACACTCCAGGCCCTGGCTCTTCAGTGATCTGTGCATTGACACAAGGGCATCTCTCCTACTGCCCACTGCTGCTCAAGGAGGCAGGATAACCTTACCTCACCTCCCTCATCTGACAATGGGAAATATCCCAGGAACACTTCTGGTTCTTTCAAAGAGAAATAAAGCAACAATAAGCCTATCAGCTGTTCTCCTAATCCTCAGTCTTCAGTGCATCCACCAAAAGCTCTGCTGGACTAAACTAGTTCTTACGACTACAGTCAACAGTTTACAACACAGATTTACTGTGTGGATTTTTGCAATAGCAGAAAAGAATTAAGGCTTTGAAAAGCTTGTTACGGACTTCATATCCTGCAATCTAGACACAAAAATGAAATTTGCAGATAATGGTTCATTTTACTAGAAACTCTTTAGGTTTGATGGTAACATCTCAGGACTGTGCCTTTAGAAGACATAAGTGAATCAGGATGTTTTCAGATATATTTGCAAAGCCTAACTTTGCAAATACTATGAGTTTGAAGTCAATAAAATATAGAATGTGTTATTAACTTACAGGAAAACATATTATTTATGCCAATATATATAACTCAAAGCTAACAAGATTAGTGAGTAGAGATTGCAAATGTGTGTAGGATTAAAGAAAAAAAACCAAACACACTCCTGAGCACTTCTTGGAGAGATTCTTTTCCTGAGGAGAGGCATGTCACCAGTGTTCACCTTTCACAATGCTGCCAAAAGGACTGTGACAATACCTAGACAGCTGTTCAGACTGTTCACTAGAAAACAAAATCTAAAATCGATTTTCAAAGTGTCTAAAAAATATTTTTACATCTAATAAAGATTGTTAAACCTTTTTACTGTGTTGCTTTTTCACTTTGTGAACAAAGAAGTTTTCCTACAGCAACATTATGTAACTGATTAGAATAAAGAACATCAGTAAGGAACAGGACAGCCTTCACCTAACCCTTTAAAATGCAGTGGTGTGACCCTCTGGTCATCCAGCAGAGCAAGACAAAGGGCAGTTTTGTTTCAGAACATGGGTACCATGGCATGGCACCTACCTGCTGCATCATAAGCTTCTCAAACTCCTCCACAATCTCTGTCAAACTGAGCCACTTGAATCCAGGGATAAGTCCAATGATGTGACTACCCAGCTTCATGAGAAACAGGTCCATCTGGACTTGATGGGCCAGCCCAGGGTGCAGGACCTGCACAGGAATGAGCAGTGGCAAGATCAACTCCCCAAACACTCCATTTCAATGAGCTCAACTGATAGATACCAGGTAGAGAGAACCCAGCCTATTAGACTAGGGTTTCTAGTCTAATAGGCTGGGTTCCTTGGCTGGTCCTCAGAAGAATCCACATTTTACCATGGATTAAGTTGGAAAGAAATATGTAGCACTTGTCAAGTGGAATAGATCTATGCTGGACACTAGTCACACCCAGTCACATTTACCACATTACTCCCACTCTGCCCCTGACTAGTATTTGAAGCTGCTTGAAGATAAGGATTCATTATATAAACTTTGCTGGAAAGAATTTATGTTTCAGATTTCTCCACATGAACAGAGAAGGGGCTTCATTGTCTGGAAGGTGCAACCAAGCTTAATATTAATTCTTTCAATGTAAACTAGGCCCTTCTAGGTATGTGTACTGGAGCTCTCTGGCTGGGAAGAGCTGGAGCCACTACCAGCTTGGAACAAACGCACTGAAAAAAGTACACCGAGGGACACAGCATCCCTTTTTCTTGCTCTACCTGGCCCTAACCAGCTACTCCTCTCCATGAAAACTGAAATCTGATCGACCTCAGCCAGCACACTCCGTTTTCATACATTCATGCAATATGACTTACTTTAATAGCTACAGGTGTGAGATGTCTCGCTGTTGAAGGGTTTGCATTCAGGAGTGGTTTGGCCATCTGCTCCGTAAGGGCCATCCTACTCACACGACTTCCCTGGGAGCAGTCTGCCAGGCTCAGTTCCTCCCTGCTGCTCTTATCTCTTATCTCCTTGTCCTTCCACCTTCTCAGCCACCTGAGGAGGCCTCTAAGGCCTGACACTTCCCACGCTTCGAAGGCAGACCCGAACTCCACGCGCTGTTGCGGCTCCTCGGCGCGGG
>NW_008681009.1:0-217 GCF_000695815.1 Acanthisitta chloris | reverse complement strand
GCCCGAGCCGATCGGCTCGCGGCTTTGGAACTTGAGGATGCCCGTCCAGTCCTCACCGAAGGCCTTTCTTAGGAGTTCATCGGTGTGGCCCCACGGGTGAGGGCTCACCTCCACATGCAGTTTGGAAAACTCATCGCAGAAGGCCTCGGAGAAAAGGTCCCTGCGGGTGCTGGCCCACTGGCCCAGCTTGACACAGGTGGGGCCGGCGGCCTCGGCC
>NW_008681008.1:0-520 GCF_000695815.1 Acanthisitta chloris | reverse complement strand
TTGGGGTTTTTTGATTTTTGAGGTCTTTTGAGTTTTTTTGGAGACTTTTTGAGTTTTTTGAATTTTTGGGGGAATTTTTTGGGGGTTTCTTGGTATTTTTTGGGCTTTTTTGGGATTTGTTTGGGTTTTCTGGGTTTTTTGGAGTTTTTTTGGAATTTTTGGGGGGGTTTTTGGGGATTTTTTGGCTTTTTTGGGTCTTCTGTTTTTTTCTTGGATTCTTTGGATTTTTGGGGGAATTTTTGGAGGGATTTTTTTTGGTTTTCTGGATTTTTGAAGATTTTTTTTATTTTTCTGAGATTTCTTGGGATTTTTTTTGTTTTTTTGGGGATTTGATTTTTTTATTTTTCTGAGATTTTTTGGGATTTTTTTTGGTTTTTTGGGGATTTTCTGGGGTATTTTTGTTTAACTTTTGTTATTTTTTGGGGTTTTTTGGTCTTTCTTGGGATTTTTGGGGCTTTTTGGGGACTTTTATAGGTTTTCTTGTGATTTTTGGGGGGATTTTTTTGGATTTTTTGGGCTT
>NW_008681007.1:2487-6922 GCF_000695815.1 Acanthisitta chloris | reverse complement strand
GGCGGCCGTGCGGGGAGCTCGGCCTGCGGGACCCGCGGGCACAGCACATGTGGGGAGCGGGCTCTGATCGCGGGGGAGCTGCAGCGGGGGTTTGCCCCCCGAGCTGGGCTCCCCGCAGCACGCCCCGAGGCAGGTAGCAGAGCCCTCTGCCTCTCCCACCAACATCCCTGACGGTAAAACCTCTGTGGATGAAACGCTGGTTTCTGCTAAGGCTGCATCAAGCCAAGAAAAGTTGCTGAGGTTTGGGTCCTGTATCATCCCAAGTGTGTGTTGGGAATGCTTGTGAGAACCGGGAATAGGAAAGGGAAACAGAGGAAGATACTGCAGGAAGAAGATAGGAAGGTGAAGACATGCTTTTCTCCTCCCTTCCTCTTCATGTCTCCTGAATTTTTTCCTCTTTTTTCTCCCTCTCCTGTCAACTTTGCAAGTTTTCAATGAATAAAATTTTCTTAGAGCAGTTGTTTTGTCATCACCGAAGCCCAAACCCTTTGTGGAGGAGTCAGCTCTTTCTCACCTTTGCCGGGACGCTGCGTTAGGATGGCTGATGCAGCAGAGCGAGGGACTGGAGGGTTTGGTGCTGGAGAGGCTGGAGGCTCTGTGTTGTCCCCATCTGTCCACGGCGTGAGGGGCTGGAGGCGTTGGAATGGAGCTCCAAAGCAGAGGGTGTATGTCCCAGCTTCTCCCCCTCTGCCTCTTACTGTCAACAGGGAGAAAAGGGGCGTGAGGGGAGGATACAGCTGGAGACACGGAGGATCCTCTGGCAGTTTCCATGGGCATTCTGGCTTTAGGTAGAATTAAGTTATTGGCAGAACTGTTACTTTTGCTCTGACAGACGTGCAGCAAAGGGTTGTTGTGACTGTCGAGGTGACTGAAGCATGAAAGTCTGATTGCCAGCCCTAGTGGGGATCGTGAATTCACAGAAAAGATTTTAGCTGCTCTCTGAAGAGGCCAACCTTCTTTTCTGGTAACTTGATCAGTATTTTTCATCAGAATTGTTGAAAATTATGTTTTTTTTCAGAGTACTATTTGGTCACAATATATTTGCTGAAGCACAGTTTCCTCTGCTCTGTGTGGAAAGAAATGCTTATCACAATATCTCACTGGGGCAACCTGCATAGTAGTAGGCAGCCAGAATGTTTGTCAGGGGTTAAATCAATAAATAATGCAAGTGAACTTGCTTCTTATATGCAAAATAAAATGCAAAGAAAGACACAAGTCATTAATGTATCTGCAGGCAATGAAAGCTTATTAAGCATTTCACAGCGAGGACAGCGCCAGTGGAGCAGCAGCAGTTTGTACAGTGAGGATCTGTGTGAGACACCTTCTTAGGCAGAAATGCCTGAGTTCATGGGACCCAAGAACACCCGAGAACACTGCTGGAGAGTCATGAGCTGGGTTAAGTGTAATGACTTTCCTGCTTAGCTTTCCAGGTTGCAGGAAAATGTCTCATTTCCCAAATGGGAAGTTGTTCCTCATTCAGCAGCTTGCAGCCTCGTTACATGAGCTAACTGCAGAGTAACAGTTTGTGGAGGGTCTGACTGCTCTGTTCTGTCTGGGTGTTTTGGGAGGGTTTTCCGAGAGGATCCCTGTAACAAGATAATGAACTTGACCTGCCAGTCAGCAGCTTGGCTGCTCGTGCTTTCCCACAGAGGGCTTGGAGAAAATCAAACCTACTGGGAACACTCTTCCCAGGAAGCCATAAATTAGTCTGAGAAGTATATTAAACCCTCAAATGCCCCAGGGTTGGCACCTGGCTCCCTGCACCTTGTTACTCGTGTGTTCTGTATGTTGCTGCTACTCAGCATTGGAAGAGGAAGGAGGGCTCTGTGTCTGAGGGATTCTCTGCACCTCAGAACGCCTGTATGCTCCGTCACACTCCATAAATTAACAATAAGAAGTAAACTTAGAAGATAAGCATATTCATGTAATCAATAATATATTCCATCTCTGTCTGTGAGGACAGAGATTGTAAAAGCAGATCCAGCTTGTTCAGATTTGCTCAGTTAGAAAATTAAGTGACATCAAGCCTAACCTTTTTAAATATGAAAATCATCAAAATAGCATTCTTATTACTTGCTAACATCTTACCTCAGACTGTCCATTTCCATAAGCTAAGCAGCACATGGTTAATTCTTGCCTGGGAAAGTGCCAAGGAAGATTTAAATACAAAAGGAAATGTTGCTCATTCAGTAAGTGGGATTCTCTTACTAATTCATTATTGGCAAGACATAAATCACAGAGTGCTTGGGGTGTGGAAGGGACCTCTGGAGGTCATTAGTACAACCTCCCTGGCGCAATATCCCATCACGCTTTGGGAAAACCTTAGGATGGCTTCAACTTTAGGCTGTCTCAAGTTTTAGTCTATTCTGGCAAAAAGATACCCTGCAGAGCACAGTTTGTGAGTGCAGGGAGTTTTGTTCTGAGTCTGGTCCCGATTCCGACTGGGGTTCACAGACACATCGCTGTTGCTTACAGGCTCATACGCTCTTTGATGCCCAACAGAGACCAAGCATAGTCCTCACCCTTGAGCCTGTCAGAGCTCAAGGAGCATTTGGACAACACTCTCAAGCATATGGTGGGATTCTTGGGGTGTCCTGTGAAGGGCCTGGAGTTGGACTCGATGATCCTTGTGGGTCCCTTCCAGTGCAGGACACTTCTGTGATTCTATACTTGCCTGTCCCATTCTTCAAACCTGCCTCTTGCACCTGCTGCCTGACTTGAATGGTCTGTCAGAGTTAAGTTTATAGTACTGCATAAAATGTCACTATTTCAAAAGTGGTTTCATGTGGCTAATAATGCCATGGGTGAACAAACAGCTGAAGTATTTTTTTCAAAGTAAGATAAGACCAGGAAAAAACCTCTGATACATATTTTGCCATGTAAAACTAATTAGGTCAGTGTAATATAAAAAACAAGGACCCAGAAGTCATGCAGTGATTTGTGCTCAATCTTTACTCTGCCCTCCATCTCTCTGTAAAAATTCTCTTCGAAGCCACTTCTTTTTGCTTGAATTTCTTAGTCTTCCCACACCCCTTTAATTCTCTCCCTCACTTCTTGGTTTTGCTGTGTTGTGTTTAGACATTAAGGAATTTTATCATGCTATTCAAGTTTATCCTGTTAGAGTTTATGTGTAGGTCATAGAATCCCAGAATGGTCTGGGTTGGAAGGGACGTTAAAGCTCATCTCATTCCACCTCCTGCCCTGGCCAGGTACACCTTTCACTAGCCCAGGTTGCTCCAAGCCCCATCCAAACTGGTCTGGAACACTTCCAGGGCTGGGGCAGCCACAGCTTCTCTGGGCAACTTATGCCAGTGCCACACCACTCTCACAGGAAAGAATTTCTTCCTAACATCTTGTCTAAATCTCTCCTCTTTTAGGTACCAACCTCTTTCACACCATGTACCTAACATATATGTACCCTCTTCCATAGCACATGACATACACATTCCTTATCTCATGCCCACATACTCACCATGCACCCAGAAGTGCCTGTTCAACTCCAGTGGGCTAGTGCTGGGATCAGGTGAATAATACCAGGAAACCCATCATACCTTGTGGCCCATTTGCTGCATGCTTTGGGGATTCCTGGGAGAAAGAAATGGAAATCACACTGCATCCCTGGACCATGGCCTCCGTAAGCCACGTGCTGCCTGTGAGACAGACCTGGCTCCAAGGCATTAAAAATGTAAAAAATAGAAATAAAGAGAAACAAAGTTTAAGACCTGAAGCCTTTAGAAACTGTGGTGTTTCTGTCTTGTTCTTTCCCCTCTCCTGGTTGCACATAACCCACTTTTAAGACCTGACATCTTATTTCTTTTACCAGTTTATCTGTTTTCTACTTACAATCATGAAACTTCCTTATGCCTTTTCCTACCACAAATCCTTTTTTGTGATAATCTCTTGTGAAATGATCGTATCACCATTTAACTTTTTTTTCTTAGATAAATGGAATGTATTTAGACTTACCTGTGTATCTTAACCCTCTTCTAAAATGGGAGGTTACCTGACCAGCTCTCAGGTCAGCCTGGAGTTTCCTGCTGCTGACTCTGGAGCTCTGCTTGCACCATCAGTGCCTATATAGCTTTGATGATACTTGGACAGTTAGACTCTTCTTACCCTGAGCAGCTCCTAAACTATTTGAAATATCCCAAACTAAACATGATAAAACTACAGACCACATTTTAAGGCACCTACAGAAGCAGTAGAAAGTTCAATTTTAATTTTATGAGTGCTGGTCCTGAGTGGACTGATCATTACTGTTTGTAGGAATTGCCTTTTGATTTATGAAAGAAATGATAAATTGGCTCTTACAGGTTCTGTAGCTGAATCTGGAAGTTTGCCTGCGGAGTGTGGTCCAGAGGTAATCCATCTAAGTACCTGACTTTAACCAAGTCTTTCATTCTAATAAGCCTTTCATAAAAGTATTTCCTTAGTG
>NW_008681007.1:0-2455 GCF_000695815.1 Acanthisitta chloris | reverse complement strand
ATCTTGTTTTGGTAAGTGCTATGAGGGAATTCTTGTGCAAATTCCTTGAAAGGACTTTATGTTCTGTAAAATAAAAACCACTTTTAATGTAAGGTCTCAAGCAACTCTGAGTGATAGTATAATAGGGGTAAATAAGAAATTTATCCCTAATATAAAAGGGATAAATTAGAAAGAATACTTTGCTGCTTTGAGGAAAGAGGAAAATTCAGTGATGGGCTTATAAAGGTATGAGGGTGCCTTTTAAAGAGTTGGTACACAGGTTTCCCTGGGCAGTATAATGTGGCAAGGTGGCAGTGGCACTGAGTGCAAGGCTGACTGTGTGCTGGGGCAGGAGTGCTGGCACTTTAGGTTGTGGGGCTCTCAAGAGTGAAATCAAACAAGGCCAGAGAGAATTTTGCTGTGAAAGTGGTAAGTAATTTAAAAAAGAGGACTAAATTGAACTTAGAACTCTAATTTAGCAATAAATATAATGAAATTTGGAGCATGGCTGTAATTGTCCCTCTGTTAATTAAAGAAGTTATTTTATAAATGGTGCAGAAAATCATTTCTTGGTACTTAAGCTGAGATTGAAGCCAAGGCAGAGTTGGAATGAAGGACACCTTTCATTAACACATAATATTTTAAGTTGTAGGATAAACTGTGTCTGAAGGAGAAAAATACATGCTGCAGTATCAAGGACCTCGTGGCAAGAGCAGATAAGTGCCAGAAGAAAATGCTTCCCATTAGATAAAGATGAAAAGCACAAGCTCACTGGCAGGGACAAAAATCCTTGGGAATCAGGTTAGGAAGCTGAATACTAAAAGAGGAAAGCAAACAAATAAACCCCTCCCAAAATTACAGCTTCAGAAATTCACTGAAAACAAGGAGAAACAGCAAATGCTAAAATAGCTGTTCCCATGCATCGCCACTGTTTCTTGTGATTCCATGATTTCATTGCCACATGCTGCTTTTTTGAGCATATAAAGCAATAAAATAGCTTAGACAATATCAAATACCAGAATTTCAAAATAAATTAAAAAATGTATCCAAAGTTGTCTTGAAGTCTTTTCTGGGTAAAAACTTAATAAGCAAATTTGATCATTAAAAACTGTTGGAGGTTTTCTATATGTGGTTTGTTGGGGTTTTTAATCACTTAGAGGAATAATTACCTATGCTGCCAGAGTTAAATTCGCCCACTGTTTTCCATTTTAAGATATTTTATTCCATTTTGATTCCATACATTTCCATTCTAATATTTTTCTGTGCTTTAATTTGTTGGAGTTGGTTTTTCTGTGCTTACCATATCCTTTAGACTGAATTATCTTGGCAAAGTTCAGCAAGCACTGCTTTTCAGAATAAGATTATGAGGAAACATGGAAATCAGATAATATTCTGTTCTTTTTTGAACATCCATGGGAACAGAAATTAAAGAAAGGTCAGAATTAGCAACTGTGGTAAAATGCAAAGTCATAGAAATACATATTTCTTTCCATAGAATCATAGAATCACCAGAGCTGGAAGGGACACACAAGGACCATCAAGTCCAGCTCCTGGCTCTGCACAGCACAGCCCCAACAATCCCACCCTGTGCCTGAGAGCCTTGTCCAAATGCTCTTGCCACAGGCATTTTAAACTGGACACCTCCACTGAAGAAAATTAAGAATTTTTATCACTAACTTCTTGTTCTCTTTTCCCATCCATAACTGGTGTGTTTCTTCCTAGGATGCCATGAGCAGAAACTCACTTAGATGGCAGATTAATAGTTTTTTACATTAGGAAAATAATTCTGCCTTCAAAGAGACATTTAAGTAGTATAAAAATTTAAAAATGGGGAAACTGAAAAGTCAGTACCTAATCTTAATTCCAGTATGTATCCTGTTCATTCCATCTGAATCCAATGGATAAAATCACAGATATTTTGCAAGGAGGGCATACCATAATGTAAACCAACACTGACATCAACAAAACTTGCAGGGAAAAAACCTATTTAGTTGTGTCATATGGATTGCAACAACATATAAATCCTGCAGGCTTGAGTTCCCAGCTTTCCTGCATCCAGGCCACCTTTTGATGGATATATTCCTATGTACATCTGACTGGTTTTAACAGTGATGTGGAGCATTTCACCTGCACGTGCAGCATCCCCACGACAGCTGAGCTGCACTATTTGCTGCCAAGATAACATATATAAGTACAACATTTCACTCTTCAGTGTATGACAGCAGGTGGAAAAGGGCAATGTTAATTCAGGCAGTCATTAACTAGAACAGGTCTTGAGCAAATAAAATTATGCTTTGAGAGACTGGGTAGATTTTGGTCCTGTGTCCATTAAGAGGTATTTGTACTAGTGCAATTAGAAGAGTCCATGCTTGCTCTGACTCACCAGATTTTCACTTTTGTTGCTCTGCAGTTGTTCAGATTTCTGTTCTTTATACATTCTTTCCAGCGAGAAACCAGTAATATATCATTCTCTGTA
>NW_008681006.1:46910-47362 GCF_000695815.1 Acanthisitta chloris | reverse complement strand
ACCGAATCGGTCGATGCTCCAGCAGAGGCAGAGCTGCGGTACCCGTGCGGCTCTGCAGTTTGCAGATCGAGGTCTAGGCAGAGTGTTAGAGAAGAGGTCTCCACAGTCTTAGTAATTGCGAAGAAGATGAAGATTTGGGCTCAGCTGCTGGTGGAAATATGCGGGGTCTGTCGTGTTGCAGTGCCTCGGTGCTGGGACACGTACACAGTGCTCATCACATTTGCCAAAACCTGCCTGTTTATGGTTTGGCTTTGCTGTGTTTTAAAATATTCTATGTGATGCTGGAAAGTAATCTTAGAATAAATGTTCTGTGAGTACTAGGGTGAATGCACCACTTAAAATCAAGTTAAATGTGAAAATGTCCCTTAAATATTTAGCCAGTCAACTGAGAATCAGATCTGCTGTTCAGGGGAAGGTATCTCACTTGCAATTCTTACAGGTGTGTTTCTATC
>NW_008681006.1:0-46895 GCF_000695815.1 Acanthisitta chloris | reverse complement strand
AGGAATTTTTGATGTTGCTTTTTTAACTTACTTGTTTTGAAACTATTTAGCAGCTGCTTAAAGCAAACTGGATTTTGAATATCCAATTTTTCCTGACTTGAGCATTTACTCATTCTGAACATAGAGCAAGCAAGCCAGATGCATACTGAGGCTACCTTGTGTGGAAGATTCTACTTGCTTAGTTATCAGTGCTGCTGCAGTCCCTAGTGCTTATTAGGTTTATTTGCTTCCTACTCCTCCTATGGCAACAGGTTGTAATTGTTGGTAGGCTTAGGACAGATTTTGTAACAGAAAACTCTACCTTTTTAACTTGCCAGCATCTAACTTGGCTTACAGTACTGGGTCTCCTGAATGGGAAGGTGCTGATGTGAGTTTATTTTATTTTTAAAGTATGCTTGTGAGTTTTAGTCTACGTGTAGCTATCTGTTCTGTGGCTGATTTAATCCATATGATTCTTCTGGTGGTTGCTGGGACTGGTACAACCTCACTCAAGGGAATTATGGACTTGAATTTTCAAATGTCTTATTAAAAAATGTAACAAACATACCCAGAACCTTTGTGTGGGCTTCCTATGGACAACTGCATCTTCCACCATCCCAGCCCATCCTGCTTCACTGCCAGCAGGCTCCTATGTTGAGCTTTAGCAGCCTAGCCCCCAGTTGATTGAATTTCAGTTCACGGGGTTAATCATCATTGCATCACTGCACTGCAGTGTAGTATTTGCCTGGATTGCAGAGTTAGGGGGAGGCCAGTCCCGTTGGAACAAAGAGCTGGACATCCTGCTGCCTCTGAGCTCTGGCATTTCGAGTTGGTGTATCATGGAAACACTTGCTGAACTAATGTATTTTGCTCCACCTTCTCTCCCCTCATTAAACTTAGAGTGGAGGTGCTGAAGCTTTATTGGGTTTGGAAAATATTAAAATATTTTTAGCAACAGATAGGATATATCTGTGGTATGATAATGGAGCTGCATATTTGGGTGATGATGTTCTCCACAGATAGTGCTTAAAACCCCAGGAATTAGGTTTAGTGACTTGCATGTGTTGAATATTAGTGCCAAGCACGGAATAAAATGCAAAAGCTCTAGTCTTTTAGAGACAGACACTTGCGAACCACACAGAAAATAAATATTTTCCTTATTATGTGTCTTGTTAAGTACTTCACAGGGTGTGTGTGTTGGGTTATTCTTTTCATTGCCACATAGTAACAAAATGGATACCTTACTTGATAATTAATGTAAGCACTTCAAAGTTTCACACAGCTTCTTTTCATTCACTGTTTACTTGAACTTGGGGTGAGTTGCACTGGCAGTTCCTGTAGCTCACTGACTGCAGTGATGCCACACTGTGTCTGAGGAAATGAGATGGCCACATGCTGCAATGAAGATTAGCATAAACTGCTATTCAGTTCTCTTTGTGTGTCACTCCTGTGTATGGCATTCTTGCAGTTCTCACAACTGCAAATCTCACAGACAGATTTTTCCTCATTAATACTGTCTAGCCTATTTAGCTACTAATATGCTCCCAGCTAAGTTTCTTTTAGATATCAAGAAAAGGATAACTGCTGGGAGCTTTTTATATCTGAGTTATTTTTAGGTAGGTTGAATACATATTGGATGCTCAGAGGTGTCCTGAGTTATAGGTTTAATAGCATTTCTGCAAGTTCCTGATCATTACTAATGCGACCTTGAAAATATATTAGTGTTTTATGTAGCATTGAGAAGAACTAGTGTCAGCTTGGAGGAATTGCCTGGTAAGATTATATGCAACTTGTTTACTGTGATATATTTGCCAACAAAGGGAGAAGAAAAAGTATGGTCAGAGTTCTGCAGGTTCTTTGATTTGCAAGAAACTGACCTGAACTCTGTAAAAACATGACTGTAGAGTTGGAGACTTCAGTAGTGCCTTTGGAATTGAAAACCTCTGTGTCTCCACTTAGCAGGGTATTGATGGTATGTGCAGTACAGGTAGTGTCCTTGCAATTTCAGTAGTGTCCTTTTCTTAGAACTGCCTATTTTGTCTTGGTTAATACATGACTTCACATTTCTAGCAGGTGTAGTGATTGTTTTCCTGTATTAGGAGGAGTTGTGCATAGTTTCTCTTCTTGTGTCCTCTCTCCACTATAACAGAGCACACTACAACAAGCTTGTCCTGCCTTCTAGCTTTCCCTTAAGACACCAGTTAGAGAGGTCATCTTCTCAGTTTTGTCTTCCACAAACACACCTAACAGTTTCCCGAAACTTATGCTTTTGCATCTGTTTCCTTAACTCTTGGAATCAAGGCTCAGTTACCATGTGTGAGCTTTTTCTCCTGACTCATTGAAGTGTTGTAGCTGTACCTGAGAAATCTCCAGAAAACTGAACTTAGAAAAATTGTTCAAACCCCTTTTTAAGAAAAACAAGTTGAATGGTAGAGTATCAAACTTGCACAATCTTCACTGTTGTGTCACTAAGGCAAAATAGTTTTTTTTCACTTAGTTCTGGTCTTGTGATATTTGTCCTGTAGAATTTCTGTAGATTTTATAATAAACTACAGCCCAAGCAGTTTTCACTTTCTGACCATTTCTGTGTTCAGCCCTAGAGCAATAGGTGCATAAAGTAAAATTCCACTAAAAAAATATCTTTTAGACTGAAGAAAACTAGTCTCAATAAAAAATAATTAAAGGAGGAAAATTAATATTTTGGATCTGGACTTTTTTTTTCTTTCATTATTCATTCTAACAAAACATTCTTTTCCAGACAGGAGAATACTCATTGTTTTATGTGTTCTGAATTATGATGTGCCTATGTTGGAGCATCATGTTTCAGAGTGGTTGCTAACATCACCTTTGTGCTATTTGCAGCATTGTTACTGTTCATTCTTCTTGGTTTTCACAAGCCATGAGGGGGAAAAGTAGGTTTGAGTTTTTCCTCTTAACTCAACTGGACTGTACGGAAACAAAGCTGTCGAGTTCTTTGATCTGATCTTGTATCCCGTAGTTCCATATTTTTCTTGATCTAGCCTCTGAATGCAGGACAGGCTGCTGAGCAAGTCAATACTGGTTTTCAGAAAGACAGCCTGTGTTTTACCAGACTGTAAGGCATGGGAGAAGTCTCACCTCCCTACAGATTTTAAGTCTTTTGTCTTCAGCATTTCTTTGACCTGGAAGTACCTTGGAAGTGAAGGTGTTGGTGTAGGATTGGGCTGACTGAGGCTGTGAGGTATTCGAGTTATTTTGCTGTCATTCTTGCAGGTGAATGGTCTGAACACCCAAGGTGGAGATTGAAAACATTTCTGTTGGGTAGCTCTGCTGAAAAAGGCAACAGAGGCAGAGGTGTGCTCAGTGAAGGCACTTGGTGCTGGGTGCTCCCCGGTTTGATGTGGGGAGTTGTGTGTTCCCAGGTGGCCTCACCAGTGACACTCTGGTGGATCACCAAAGGTGTTTCAAAGAGATGTCAGTCTGATGGCTGGGACAGTTGGCTTGGTGGTTGCTGGCACACTCATTGCCTGTGTGCAGATCCCAGAGTCAGAAAAGGGCACGAGTTTTGCCACACTGAAGTGAAGGAGTCTTGCCTTGCTCCGTGTAAATCAAAATGTTACTTGTTTTGTTGGAAACCCAGAGGGAGTTCTGTTTACATTTCTTAAGTAGCAGTTGATTAAACTGCTGTGATTTTGTAGATTCAGAATGTTCTTAAACATGTAACCATCCAAAGTCATCTTAATGACACTCAGCTTTAGTAAGCTGTGAATAAATGTTGTTCACCTGATTTCTCCAGTTCCTAAGGAGAGCCTTGAGATAGCTTGAGTTAATAGAAAGTAAGTGCTGACACTCATTGTCACCTGTCAGGAGGGTGAAGTTTTGTTGGGTTTTGTTAGCGTTTCAGTGATGAATAATTTCTTTCTTCAGTCTTGGAAGGCACTTGGGAGTAGTTGGCATCTGGAAGGTTTTACTGAAAGGTTTAGATTAAAGAAGCTACAGGATATGATTTGTAATAATTGTTATCAACTACAGTACCATCAGGTGGCTGATTAAATGCATTGTGTAACTGTAGTGACACGACATATTGTACTTAGTCAGAAGTGCAATTCATACACTGTTCCTTTAGTTTTGTTTCCCTTGGAGCTGTACCAATGCTCTGCTTTGTTTGTTTTTTGAAAACTCACTGACCTGGAACTATGCATAATTGTTTTTTCCACCTCTTTCAAGTACAGTGTATGTAGTATACCATATTATTCACAAACCTCAATCTTTCTTTTCTTTCCTATCCTATCTGGCTCGTTTCTACAGCCATTGATATGTGCAATTTCCTCAGAAGATTGCAGGCTATCTTGCACTTTCCTGTCTGCTCGCACACAACTTAATGAGCTCTTTTTTTTTTTCCCTTGCCAGAGATGGTGCGCTGAGTCATTTCCACGAGAGGCTGCTGTACCACTCCGAAGTAAGAGGACACTAAAGAATTAAAGCTGTGAGAGTGCACCAACATTCTCCTGGCTGGAAAGCTAACCCAACCCGCAAGTGAATGTATTGAAGATTTCTAGACTTGGTTGGACAAATATCTCTACCTCCAATTTTATGCATACTGCTAGCAATGGCTGTGGAACTGTGTTTGCTGCTGCTGCTGCTTTGTGGAAGTACTATTTCAGAGGTACAGCCTATATACAAACCACCTCCTGGGACTTTGGATTTTGGATTTGTACCATCCAAGACGTATGATACAGGTGCATACCATGAACCTGGGGCAATAGGAATTTTGTTTAGAATAGTGCATGCATTCCTGTACTTAGTGCAGCCAAATTCTTTTCCTCAAGGTAAGCAGATAAACTACCTTTTTTTTCTTGTTTTAAATACAAACTTGTTATTGATGTGCTTGTCCTGTTGTGGATACCAAGGCCATAATCAGGAAGTAAATCATATGAAGGTCTTTGTAAGTAGCACGTGTTAGGGCCTGGAAATGTGTAGAGTTCCATTTTCCTGCTAAGTATAGTGGGAAGGAGGTTGTTAGTGACAATGAAATGTTGGTGAAATTTCACAGAACTTTGCTTACATATCTCAAAGCTGTCACTGATGCATTTGAGGCTTTTTTTTCTTAACTGAAACTTTCTTTGCTCAGAAGCATGAGTTAGGAGTAAAGAATAAACTGCTTTTGTATTTCATATTAAATCCATCAGAGATAATTCTGTGAGTTTTGCCTATTATGGTAAACAGTTAGGTGGTTGTAATAGTATAAGATTTAGCCTAGGAAATGAAAAACTTAAATTTCATTTGTTTCCATATCTGTGCATCCTCAGTCAAGTTTATGAAAGGGCAGTTCCATTACACAGCCACGTGTGACTTCTTGTTCCTTTGAAACCTGTCAAGTTAAGACTTGAAACCGCACCTGTTTTATGGAGCTTTTTTCTTTCTATTTCTTTGCTACAAAGTTGTCCCTTCTAAAGGGAAAGTTAAGGTGTTGAAGTGTGTGCTTATTGAGGTTGCATTTATTAAAAGGTGCTTTTGGAAACTCTGTTTGTGGGTGTAGCAATTGTATCAGCTCAGCTTTTCAAGATGCTTTTTGTTTGGTTTAGCCCTTAAAGTGCTAATGTGTTTGTATAATACAGGCATTAAAAATTCTTTTGAGGTGACCCTTTAATAAAATCTAAGGAAGGCTTTGATTTTTAACTGATTCCTTTTAGTGGTTTACCTGTAACTGTATAAAAGGTGTTTATATTATTTTGTAGCACAGCTTTCAATTTATACATTAAAACCTTGAGTAATTTAAAGTTTTAGATAAATTCTTTGGTCAAGTTGGTCACTATGTGTGTGATACCTGTGAACTACTCTTTGCTTGTGTTTTTGACATTTCTTCACACAGTGCTGACATAGCTGCAGAAGAATGAGCTCAAATGAACTTGGATGAATGAATTCTATTTAGACAAGTGCTCAGAGTCCCAGGGGTAAACCAGCAGAGTAAAATCTTGGCCTGTTTCCCGCGGGATCTGTCTTTCAAGCAGGTCTTACACAGGTGTAATGAGGGCAGTTGCATGAAGGTGACAGTGATGTCACGTTTTGGAGGAACTGTTTCCAGATACTTCTGCTTTTTTTGCCTCTTTCCTTCTGTTAAATATGCAAGTGAACTATTTGCCTCTGTGTGGGACCTGATGTGTTAGGATTGCCATCTGCATTCAGCCCTTAGAAAGAGGCCTTTGTTCTGCCCAAAACCCTGCTTGAAAATTTGATTCTTTTGTGGTTGTGGAACTTGATTTCAGTGAGATGTTTACTGTGTTTTTATATTACCAGGAATTTGGTCTGCAATCTTGTATGACAGAATTAATATCATGTGTCCTAAGCATGTGAGTAATTAGTGAGTATATAATTTATGATTATTGTCCTTTGGGGCTCCTTGTAGTAAGCTCTGCATCAAGTAGGTGTTGCAAACTCCAACATTAAAGTGAAAGGAGAGATCCACAAGTAAATTAATTTCTTCTTAACTTGTAAGCTTTGAACGTCTCATACCTCTCCTTCCTTCCTAGAAGATGCTTTTTTTGCCAAATCAGTTATTTTTCAGAAGTTTGGCTCTTGTCGTTTGCATTAGGTGAAGTTGTGTTCCCATGCCCCCACACACTTCACTGCAAAATACAGATTTGAAGGATCATGTCAGTTTGAGTCATACCATTTAATTGGCTAATCCCCATAATCTCTTTTGCCATATGCTGTTCTATTTTCACATTCAGTGTATTAATGGTGTAGTTACATATTTGAAACGCCTTTTAAAATTATTTTTTTTTTAAATTCCAGCTTGAAATAGAGTTAATTGTGATTCAGAGATGAAAATAAATACAATGACAAGTGGGTGCAGAAAACAAGCCTCTTGATGTTTCTGACTCAAAACTTCATCATTCTGATTGGGGTGGTGCTTCAGAAGAGTTAGGTCCAGGTTGATGCCCCAGTGTGTTGCATGTAACTATAACACAGAGGAGTATGATTTGTGTGCAGGACTTGGCATCAATCACTCAGACCTTTGATCATAGTAGTCTTGTAATTTTTCCTCATACTTGGAAGAGCTTGATGTTCAGTTTTCCAATCTACTATTTGTATTCTTACCTGGGAGGAAAAGAAGTGGTAGGATTGCTGAATTCCATGTAGATACTCCTGCCTTTGCCAGTCATCTTTGTACTTGCAGTAGTGCCCCTATGGAGCTGAATATGTTGCAGTCTAACATTCATACTCCTTCAGTCCCAAGTATACCCTTTAGGGAGAAAGCTAGTATGAGCTTTATACTGTTATGATAAAACAAAATATGAAGGACATGAGAGTCTTTGGGAAATGTTGTTCTTCAAGCATGCTGCTAAGCCTGAACAGTTATTTAAATATTCTTATATGTTACTTAACAGTTGAAAGGGGGTCACTTCATTTAAAGAAAAATAGAAAACAGTCAAGAAGTATTTTGTAAGGTGGTTTTCTTTCAGTTAAATCTATGTAGGTATTTAGTCACTTCTAAAGTTATTCGTGCCATCCAGTTTATGGAAGCACAACTTTAAGTTTAGATTTAATAGCTAAGTTATTAATGGGATTAAATATAGTTCTTGCATAAAGTACATTAACAGAACGAGGGCAAGGAACTGTAACACCTCAAGGGTTTTTTTTAATTGTTGAATCTAGTTAAAGAGCAGCACTATGCTCTTTGGGTATGGCAAGGAACTAGCTCAAAAAAAGTGAACTAGGATATCTGATTGCAGTGCTTCAGTGAGTGTAAGTAGATTCTGCTTTCAACTCCACCAGTCAAATACTTTCATCCTCACTACTAGATGATTTACTGCTGTAAATAGGAGTGAATTTACTCACAAGTGTAAACTGCTACACAGGGAAGCAGTCTCCACTTTGAGTTAATGATACACTGGAGTGGAAATGGTTGTTTGCTACCTGAGGCTCATTAGGGTCTCTTAAATCCTGGTGTGGCTTTATTTCTCCATTTATGAAATGGAAATGATGAAACTATGGGGCTACTACTCCTTTTGTTGATGACTGTGTAGGATAGAGCATCATTATTCTCTCTCGCTAATACCACCACTTAATAAATAGATGAAAATAGGAAAATCACAAGTTGCTTCTACATCTTCTGTCATTCTATCATCAATTTCTTAGCTAAGAAAGAAGACACCTAACAAAATGAATTGTCAGTTTATCTCTTACTTAGAAATTGTCATAAACTGAAACATTAATTTATTGATAAATTTGTGAGACTCTCATGGTTGTGAGATGGTGGTATGTCACCTGTTGTGGTGGAAAGCTTCAGATGTGAACTTAGTGTAGTCAGGATATGGTGAGTATTATCCTGTGGCTGTTGTGAGTTATCATAGTTTTGTCTTTGTCCCCATGGAAACAGTTGTTAGTTGCAGTAAGATGATGCTAATCTAAGGTTCCACATGCCATCAGGATGTGCATAAAAAAATCTTCAGCTTCGCAGCTTGTGTCTTGTAACAAAAATGTGAGGAGTTCACAAAGGAAAAAACTGAGAATAAAGCTCCTGCTCCTATTTTTAGGTGAGATAAGGCAAGAAACTTACAAAAAATTGTTAATTTTACTCTACTGTACCTGAACATATTGTATCTCGGGACAACTCTAGCAGTTAAGTTACAACTGCTTTGCTCTAGCTTCTGTATTTTATTCTAGATAACCCTGTTTGTGCTCAAGTGGGAGTAAAATTTTAACATTAAAAAAAAATCAACTGTTGAATGCAGGTACTTCCTGGGCAAAGCATAGTATGATTAGTTCAATGTACTATTTGCCTGTGGGGAACATAAACAAACTGGTTTTTAGACCTGGACTACACCTTTCAATTCTTTCTGGTTGTGGAATCTCACTTGTTGAGCAGTTAAGAGGATCAGAACTTGATTATTTTAATGGAAAGTCCTGTCTCTGACCCCTTTTGTCTTCCTTTCTCCTCATCTGGTCAGCCTTTAAAGCAGCTGCAGATTGTGAAGTTCAGCAAGTTAGTCTTGTGTTATCTCTGTAATTAACATCTCACATGAGTATATTCAGCAATTAAAACACTTGAATATATTGTAAAGAAGAAACATGTAACTTGGTGTGAAAATAAACTATATTTGCAGCTAGTATAGCTGTAATAGAAAAATCATATGCAAAACCCTGTTGATGTAGGTAGGTTTGATGAGCTCCTAGGATAGTGACTTTTTAAATCTATTAACTGTGTTGGATGTGAGGTTCTAAAGGAAGTAATCCAAGCACTTTATAACCCTTTCACTTAAACTCAGTCAGAATTGTCGTGTGTGTAAAACTATCTTCTCTGCCTTTTGTAACCTTTTAATTCTTGGTTGCCCATTTCTACTTTAGTTTTCCTTCCTGTTAGCAATAACTTCCATAACTCCTGGGCAAAAACCAAAAAAGATGCATGTGTCTGGATGTCAGAGCAAGGTTCAGTTACATGCAGCTGGTAATGCCCTTTTGCTTTTAAACTTGAGACTTTCCCAGGAGCTTTGGCCATGCCCACATGAGCATGTGGTGAAAGGACTGTGCTCTGGCTCAGACTCTCTAGGTGATGCTGTCCAGCACCATAAGGTTTTGCACAGCCATTGTGACATTTTATAAAAACTTAAATAGGAATATCCTCTTTTTTCCAGTTGTGTGAAGTCTCAGTTTTAGTTTGGGCATGAAGCTGTACTGATGCAATATTCTGCTTTTTTGAGCTAGTGTTTGATAGTTACCTCCCTGTGCATGTGGGTTGGTTTTCTTAAACCTTACATCCTGGAGCTGGATTGGGAGCACAGGTGGAATTGCTGGTGCAGGAGCTGAGAAGAGGGCAAGAAGAGCAAGATCTGCCCTTTATTAAGTTAGGTGTTAGATTGGCTAAGTTTTGTTGTGAAATGACAGTTTCAGTAAGCTGCAGAGTCAGTGCCTTCACCACATCCCTGTATCTATTTTTTCCCCATGACTGTGACTAGAGCTGTGAATTTAGAATAGTAGCTGAAGAGTGTGTATCAAAAAATGCAGGTTCCAGTGACAGGTGTTATATACAGCAAAGTGTGGTGTCATTTGTGTGGAACTGGTATAAGAACTTACAGTGCGCCTTTATTTGGTAGTTTGGTGTATACGTTGAAATAAATTTGTGTTTAATGTTGGAAATATTGGGGAAGATGGAGCAGCAGGAAGCTAGAAGATCACTTACCCTCTTCTTTTCTCTGCCCACTCATACACATTTAAAGAAATAGCATTTTAAAAATCATTGCTCATTTTGTGCTGGGAAGTTAAGCGATGCTGTACTTGATGACATACCCATGAACAAAGAACAGTCCGAGAACATTTCTGAAGCAGATTTAAGGCTGGCTATTTAATTTTCTTAGGCATAAGGAGAGTAATTCTCTTTTCCCTGAACTATTCCAAACTGCAGACTATCTTAACAGATTGCTTGTCTAAAGGATTTTTTGCGGACAGAGAAGAGACAGAGGTTTTAGGGAGTGGAGGCTTATATAGATTATCTACTAGAGGCTACCACGGAAAGCTATAGTTGCAGACATTAATACTTGTCTGATGTCTTCTTGCCCACTTCTTTTGGATTATGTAAACAAGGAATCTCTTTTTCAGACAGGTATTATGTGGAAAATATGAAAGTCATTTTGTTAATCAGTGTAGCACAGCTGATCATCTGAAAATCTTGCTCCTCGTGCACATCTGGAATCCTTTTTCTACACTATCCTCAGTGCTTGCCCTGATCTGGTTTAATACTGCCTGCCAGCTGTGCCTAGGAGAAAAAACATGCCTTGACAGCAATTGGAAAATGTCAATCCAGCTTCACAATTTCAACGCTGTTGGGACAGAAGGAAGAAACTAATGAAAATGAACCTCAGGTAGAGTTTGAGGAGTTGGGTTGGTTTCTGTGAGGAGGGCACTTAGAAGTGGCATTACCACAGATGGATGTAATAGCTGGAAGGTACCTAAGCAGCAATGCCTCTTGGAGTCTAGATAATAATAATAAATTAAATGTGCTTACAGTTGTGTGGTATTAAGACTCAACTCACATCTGCCCAATCTAAACTACTGTCTCTGGCTTCCAAATAGTACAACAATGTCCTTTCTGTCTCTTGGGTAGAGCTCTGGCAAGTGGTTTGGGCATTTTCTGGTCGAGGTACTGAGTTGGCTCAGGAAATCTGCTGATAGTTTCAGCATGGGCAGTGCTAGACCAGTCCTTGAGACTGTCCTGACCCTGTTCCTTTTGTCTGTGGACATTTGTTGGAGACACAAGGTATAACCAGAGAGTGACCAGCAGCGTTCCCTGCTTCAGTGTACAGGGGATAAGTTCTAGATGCAGTTAAATCCAGGGGTGCTGGCTACAGGGAAGGGAAGGATGTGAGGTACAGGATGATATTGTGACTGGATGTTGGTTTTTTATCATTTGAAGTAAAGAGGCTTCATTGGCAGGGTTTGCATATTTCTAAAGAAAAAGAAGCAAAGGTACCATGTCATAGAAATGCACATATTTAGGTAAGTAGCACAGTTGTGTGGTGTCTAAATTGGAGGTGGTGTTGGTAATGTTAGGTATGTTGAATGTAGCATGGTCTCTTTGTGATAGCAATGGCAGTAAAACACTGAATTAACCTCTAGGCTTTTTTTATTAGCTTCCCTAAAAGGTTTCCCATCCCATTTAGTACCTCAGAGATAAACACCTTGGCCACCAACTTGGTCAAAGCCTTGGTTTTGCCTTTCAGATGCCAGGGCACAATCACAGTCAGATCACACCACTTGAAGAAGGCAGTTCTGTGTCCCTCCCTCTCTTAACAGGAAATCTAAACCACTAGAAGTGTGATAGCTTGTTTGAGACTTCCAGAGCATACCTGCAGCAGCTTGTGTCGTGAGAAGTGGGACAGAACAGGTTTTGGGTCAGCCACATTTTCTGGTAACTGTGTGTGAACTTCTTCAAAATTTATCTGTGACTGCAGACATTTTATGGGTTTTCAGGCCACTCTGCTGAAGCTCCATGGTTTTCCCAACTTAACAGTGGCTACTACTTTGCTGTTCATCCTCCCCCTTCATTTAATTTTTACGAGCTTTTCTATCCACATAGTGTTGAACTTCATTTCTCACTTGTAGTTCATGGAACCGATGGAGGGGGAGAGGAGGAGGGATATCACTGAACTTACTGGAATGTTTTCACAAGTCTCTAAGGGACCTCTCAGTTCCTTCATCCTCTTGGCTGTTATGAAGCATTTTGAGTTAATCCTGTGGGATACTGCACAGATACTGCCTGTTATTGGAAAGTCAGTCATTTGACTCTCTTTTCTTTGTCACAGACCATCGCAATAAGAGACCATTAGCCCAGCCCACTTATTTTGGTCTGATAATTTCCTTAGGTTGTTCACAGAGCAACAAACTACAAAGTCTTGTTCACTGATGGCTTTTTCTTGAATGATGCCAGCTGAAGTAATAAGAATTTGATAGTTCTTTGCAAAAAATCTTCCCACAGTCCTCATGTTTAATTACACTGTATATTATGACAACTAGAATTTTTTCTCTCCCTTTTTCTCGCTATCGTATTTGCTTCTCAAGATGCTCTTGTGTAACTTCTAGATCTTAACCAAAGTAGTGCTTTTTTTCTTAGTGAATGTGCACTATTTAAAAGTTGCTGGAGCAAAATAAATGTGTAAGCGTTAATTTTAGTGGGCTTTGTCATCCTTTTAACAGTATTAAATTTATATAAGTATTAAAGCTTTTCAGTATATTTCTTCCTTTTTCCGCAAGTCAGTTATCTTCACGTTAGAAGGGAAACTAGCTGCCACAAATGTCAGCCAGTGTAGTTAAAGCTGACTATATATCAGTATATACGTTAGTGTAAGCCTGTCAGTTACAAAAAAAATCCCCACAAACCTGCTTTGGCTCTTTTTTCATTATGCAGATTTATTCTCATCTAAAAACATATCTGTGATTAAATTATGACCTGTATTGCATCATAACGTAGTCAAGATCTTTCTTTTCTCTGAAAATATACCAAATTATTTTATTTTTGTGAACATTGCACAGTGATTACAGTTGTGAATATGAATATTTTTGCTACTATTAAGTATTGCTTTGGCTGTTTAACTCAGCTGAAAGATGCCTGGCTGTGCCTGTGCAGAACAAATCCGCACTTCAGGCCTAGTTAACTTCTTTCAGAGCAGCAACCTTTACTTCTGCTTTAATTTTTAAGCAAAGTGGTGGTGTCTGTAGTACTTGGAACCATATGCATGCCCCAGATACCAAACATACATAGGAAATTATGGCCCTTAGAAACATGGGGAAACAGGGAAAGGGATTTCTGATCAATCTCAGGGAAGCTGCTAGAATGCAAATCACTGAGGTAATCTGGTCAGCAGGGCTCCAGTGTGTCATTCCCAATTATCTGTGTTCATATTTCCAATAATCCAATTATGCAAGAGAGGATTTTCTGTGCTTTCCTCGGTTTACAGCCACTCCTGAGGAGCTAAAGGAAGAGTAAAAATGCTGTCATTCATACAGTCTAAATATTTACTACTTTGATTGAAGTTACAAGTCCAGTATGTGTACTGTTGCTCAGCCTCTGCACTGTGCTAAAACAGACCAGCATGTACAGTGCACCAAGTTAAATCTTTGCCCATAATCTGTTGTAAATCCTTGCCAGATGGTGGCCTAGGGAGAACTTTAGGTAGCTACTATGAGCAAAGTAAGTGGCAAAAAATAGCTGTCGTGGCTCAAACAATGTGCTACGGAAGTTTTGTTGCCTTCAGAAAAATGAGAGAATGCACTTTCTGTGTGAAATACTTCTTCAAAGCTTTCTGCTTCGCTTTGTATCTGTGTGATGCATGCAAATGTATCACAGCCTCCTAAGGAAGGCTTTTTCTAAAGACTTCTCTCTTTCTGTTCTTTTTCCAAAACTTCAGCAAGAACAGAACTTTCTTTGTAGCAAAGAACAACTAGAAAGCCCTTGCAAAGGTTATTTTCAAAGGAGAAATCTTTCATTCTAGGTGTCCTGTAACAGTCAATGTTGTGGCTATTTCTTTTTTCTTCAAACCTTTTCCTTTGCCAGACTCTTTAACATTGTCTGTGCATGTTGATGGAAACCAGAATGTGCTTAAAGAAAAAATGGGACTGCACTAAAAAAATAACCTGAAGTTAATAACCTCAAGTTTGAGGCAGTGTTAAGGTGTGAGGGTTTCCTGTGGAAGACTTAAATTACCTCTTTGGTCTTCCTGACTAATAACTTCCATTTTTGGAAAATTGGGGAGCTTCTGTTGTGTGCATGAGCGAAGTTCGTTGACTGTTACTATTATCTGATCCACTGCTATGCGATTTCTTTGGTGGACCAGTGCTGTTTTCTGTCAGAAGGGTACAAAGAGGATCTCCTTAATTTTGCATTCTGGTTCCCTCAGCAGTTGTTGCTGCCCTGCAATTCCTTCTCTTCAGCAGTCGCACCATGCTTAGTCCTACCTGTGCTCTGGCTACAGCTCACCTTGTTTATACCACTCCTACATAGCTGTTCATTGCTTCATTGCCTATTTCATGCTGCATCTCTACCCCCTTCTCTCTCTTATGTTGCCCCTCACTGCTAAGGCTCATTTCTAGGTGGTCTGGTAGCTTATCCTTTCAGCTATGATTAAGGCAGCATGTGCTTTACAAGACTGCCAAGACCTTAAAACTGTATTTACTATGTTTTTGCTTGTGTCATAGTGTGTGTTGGTGGATTTTACGACCAGCAGAGTACTGGAGGAAAACAACATGTAATTAGAGAATGCAGAGTCAAGGAATGGGAGTGGATGATGGTTGTGTTGATGAGGGGAAACAGCATGCTGAAGGCAGAAGAGGGTGAAAAGACAGATTGCCATAGCAGATGAGAAGTTAAAATACTTAAGCAATATAGTATGTATTTGTTGGGGGGTTTACCCCCACTTAAACAAGTTCTTACAGACATAGTGGAATAACAGGTTCTAAGGCTTTGTTTTGCACGTCAGTGGGGAGGTACAGCTTCCTTTCATACTGACCTTTTATTCATGTCCAACAGAATGGTTGCTGATTTAAAATTACTGGTTTTGCACATCATTTCCTTGATGCAGGTGGATAAATAGGTGATTGAACAGAGAATTTCCTTTCACCATCTCTGCGGTGTAAGTTGCTCTTGTGTGTGAGCTGCAGAAGTGAGGGAGGGTCAATGTGTGGCTCAGGAGTTGTGCTGGAAGGGAAGAGGGCCAGAATGGCCTCTTGTGTGGCACAGGAAGGTAGGAGCTGAACCAACCTGATGTTCCCAGTAGTAACTCAATTGGGAAGAAAAAAAGTGAATTGTAGCAGAGAGCGCTTGCCTAAAAGTTGAGGGGGAATTTATCTGACAAGGCTGGGGTTTTTTATTAGCTTAGAGTGAGGGTTATGTCTCAGGTCTGTCTGAGTGAGACATTTTGAAGAGGGGAGTGAAGATTTTCAGTATGGAGTTGGAAAGGAATGGTCTAGACTATACAAGTGAATGCATGGATTAGACTCCTTATTGGTGGACTGAAGTGATCTTTTATTTTGTGGGAAGATCTCCTTATCTGTGAGACTTCCCACTTGGGCTACAGAGTGATTTTTCTTCTTGCTCTGCAGAAGGAGGATAGACTGCATGGGGTGAGGAATGTGGCATTGTTCTGCAATCTCACCAATGTGCATGGTGAATTCTTTGGTCATCAGCACTGCTGAACTCTCCCAGTGGAACCGGAGGCAAGTGGTTGCTGTGGGATTAGGGACAGTAAGAGTGAGCAGAGCCATAATGTAGCCTTTTCAGTGGGAGCTGAACCTGACCACAGGAAAGGCTATTGGTTAGAGGCTTTGGAAAAGTAACCAAAGCCCCACTTAAGTCAAAGCAAGTATTTTAAAATGTCAATAAAGTGAACTTGCAGTAAAACTTGCTGTAAAATACCTGGAAGGCTTTTGTCTCTGATAAGCTAAATTAACCTTTGAGACTTTCCTGGTTTTCTTGACCTTGCAAGAGATATTCATTAGTCTGAGTCATAATTAGAGAGGAAAAAAACAAGCTTGAAGTCATTTCATTTCATTAATTTCAGACTAACTGACCCATATTCAGAGAGATGCTTAATTGTTCAGTGTGTATGTAGTCCATTGGCTCTCTGTATTATACATGAACAGAATGGACTGAAATACTGTTTTATACATTAGAATGAGATAACATTAAAGTATTTATTAATTGATCATATGTATTATCTATATAGTTCTCCCCTCTTGTTCTGAAAAATCTCCATTCAGTGAGATATGAATGCTTCAGTCATGGTTCTCACTGGTTTGTTTGAAGACCTTTCAGAATAGAAGCCTAATATATTATATTATGCATAAAAAGGCAAATTAATTTCTGGCATAATTTGATTAATGCTGGAGTTGCACTATAGCTGAACTGGCTCAATGGAATTGTTTGAGTGAAGAGGAAGCATAGCATTCCCAAAGGTTTTACTCCCAACTGTTTTCCTGTCACCTACATTTGAAAAGCTTTCTTGGCAGAAGAATTTGTAACTAATTTATGTTGGTACTTAATAGCCAGACAGCTTATTTTTAAATCTCTATTATTTTTGCTATCCCTTTCTGTAGAGCAGTTCTAAGAAGCAAGCCTGGTGATGACCTCATTTTCTTGCCAGGGTAATGAGATATTGAGTGTCTATATACAATCCTCATGCAATGCAGGAGTTGGTGATTATGTTTTCTTAACTGGAGATCCTCAGAGATGCTTAATATTTCTTCACAAATTGCGTTGGTAAATTAACAGTTCATCTAGCTAGTTAGATTTACTAGGGCAGATGGCATTTTGCATGTGTGATGAGAGCAGGAAGGAGACAGCAAAGCAGTAATGTAATTAGCCCTGTAAATGAGCCTCACAAGGTAAATCTCTTTAACCCCAGTGATAAAATGTGTTCTGTGCTAAAGCCTTGGATTACTGGTCCTGTGAAACAATGTGTGCAGCTGGTCAAGCCAAGATTTCAGAAGTAATCCTGCTAATTTGAAAATAAAGAACACCACTTTTTATCACACCTTCCTAGCACTTTCATATTTGAAACAGAAATCAGCCTCAAGGTGTGGTGCTCTGCCAATAATGCAGAGGTGAGTTGTGTGGAGTTACCTCAGTTCAGTTGTAAATAAAAGCTTATTTGAATGCTAGAGATGAGGTGTTCTAGCTAAGGGGGAAAGATGTTTCATAATAACAAACTAAATTCACAGGCTGAATAAGATGCGAGCTGAGGTGTCTCCTCACCATGCTACAGTGAGCAGTGTTTACACAGTACCTGGCACAGGACATTCCCCCCACTTTAACCCTTAAGCTGTGCAGTAGTAACTGTGATTAGTATCAATGTGTGTAAAACCTAACAGAATCACATAATACTTTGGTTTGGAAGGGACCTTAAAAGATCATCTAGTCTAGTACACCTGCAATGAGCAGGGAGATTTTTGGTGCTGCAAAGCCACTGAGTTGTGTTTGTGCATACAGATGTGTGGGTGAGTAACTGCAGGTAATCTCACAGTATTTTTATGGGAATATATATGACTTTCACATTTCATTTGAAATGAATTAACTGGGAATGTGTCTAATCCTGTTGATACTGAAGGCTATTGAAATAATAAATTCATGGTAAAGACTGGTCAATCACGGAGTGCTGCCTGGTGAGAAAAACACCCTGAAGCATCACTTCTGAAAAATCATTGCAAAGCAATATAAGTAGTAAATCTTTTATTCAGCAGGGAAATCTCACATTCTGTAAAATTAAGGGGGAAAATGGGCTGTGTAGTAGCAGCCATTGTGCTGTGTGTGGAACCTGTATTGTTCTTTTTAACTTATTCTGTCCATGTGGGAACGTTTTGTACCTGTTTTCAGGCTTTCCTGTTTATTGCTAAACCTAAAGGTGTTTTACTTTCTGATGAACAAGCTTTAGAGTCTTTAAATTTCAAACACATACAAAGTGCTATTTTCTGTGTAAGTTTGTCATAGCATGTTCAGTTTGAATTGTTTTTTTTTTTGACATACCAGCTATAAAATATGGAAGCAGTATAAATGAACTGTGAATCATGAACATTCTGAGCAATGTAAGCATATCACAAGGAATTAGCACAGGTTTTGGTTTGGTTTGGGTTTTTTAAGTATTGGCTGTTATTCTTGGAGATAATCAACACCTGACTGGACATGGCCCTGGGTCACCTGTGGTGGGTCACTCTGCCCTGAGCTGGAAAGTTGAACTTGGGGACATTGGATCCTGGGGGGGGTCCCTTCCAGCCTCAACTGTTGTTTCTCTTGAGCAGTCACTTACACAGGCATACACAGATGTATACAAAGGTCCAGAAGTGTGTATGTGTGTGTATAGATGTAAAACTTTATGTAACGTGTTTGGGTCTTCATTTATTATGGGACAGAACTAGAAGAATGGATAAAATCTATCAACTTTTGTTTAATAGGAAAAACTAATGCTCTCAAAATTTTCTTGTACCAATTCCCAACAACAGGGAACGTATAAAAGGGTCTTTTTGTCAACATTAAGATCGTACTTTCCTACATGCTTCTTGGCAGTGTTTTCACTACTCTACTAAATAATTTATGATAAAAAGTCATTATGATTGCAGGATTACTTTGGAATAATTCACATTGGAAGGGATCTCCAGACATCATCAAGTCCAACCTTTTTCCAGAGCAAGATGAACCTCTGAGCAGCCTGGAGGTGAGAGCAGGTTGCTGAGGGCTTTTCTGGTCAGCTTCAGAGTAGCAGCAAGGAGAGAGATGCCACAGCACCCTGGGCAGTTGGCTCCTGTGCACAGTCAGTCTGTGCTGCTTCGAGCCATTGAGGATCACAGAAGCTTTTCTTCCTTCCTATCACATTCTCATTTAAGCTGGTAGAAGTTTCTCATTAGTGGCTGTTCTACACCATGTTGTCACACAGTGTTAAATAGTTGAATCAGTAAGTAAACGAAGAGAGTTGGTTTAGCTCTTTTCCTGTACACTAAAAGCCATCTAGCTGTAAAAAAAATTCATTGCATTTATATTTTATGCACTAATATTTCTTAAACTTATTTACATGGTAGATACATAGACATAAACAAGAAGAAAGGTTGCCTCTCCTGAAGAAGAAAAAGTTTTCTAACCGCTAGTGTGAATTACAGCTTTGGGGTTTGTGCAGCTTTCCCTCACTTAGCCTGTCTGTAAAGCTCCTTTTTGCTGACACTTTTGGAGAAACATGGATGATGCAGGGAGGACTCTGCTGGTCCCAGTGTGTGAGATGTTCTGGGCTCCTCAATTCAGGAGGGACATTGAGGTGCTGGAGCAGGTCCAGAGCAGAGCAACGAGGCTGGTGAAGGGACTGGAGCACAAGTGCCATGAGGAGAGGCTGAGGGAGCTGGGGGTGTTCAGCCTGGAGAAGAGGAGGCTCAGGGGAGACCTCATCACCCTCTGCAACTCCCTGACAGGAGGTTGTAGTCAGGTGGGGGTTGGTCTCTTCTCCCAGGCAACCAGCAGTAGGACAAGAGGGCACAGACTCAAGTTCTGCCGGGGAAGAGTTAGGTTGGATCTTAGGAAGAGATTTTTTGACGGAGAGCGTGATCAGACATTGGAATGTGCTGCCCAGGGAGGTGGTGGATTCACCGTCCCTGGAGGTTTTCAAGCTGAGACTGGATGTGGCACTTAGTGTCATGGTCTTGTACCAACGGTAGGGTTGGACTTGATGATCTTGGATGTCTTTTCCAACCTGGTTGATTCTCTGATTGATCCTGTGTTTCAGAGCTGCAGTGGTGAATCCCATGCAGTGGTGTGTGCCTCATGATTCCCAAGATGCAGAGCTTGAAAGGAATGCAAGGATTGCAATTCTTCTGTGCTTCCCAAGTGCTTAATCTGCATATGTTTGGGGTTTATTTCTGTTATTGTGGGATTCAGCCTTAGCTTATACTTTGTAAGAGACTTTGTAAGGCCTTTCCAAAATGAGGTTGCCTCACTATAAAGAGTCCTTGCTTACCTATTGCTAGCACTCTTTCTGTGCTCTAGGATGTACTTCATTTCTGAGCAATGATTTGTGGCTTGACACTTCAGTGATGCATTGACAGACTTGTTTCTCAATTGGCAGTCTTGGTGGCTGCAGCTCCTTTGCAAGGACTGTCTGCCTTAAAACTGCAGTTGATACCTTGCTGTTGTGTATTTTCTTTCCTTGGACACAGTTTTCTGTGAGGAACTCTTCAGGATCTCTTCAATATGCAGTTCAGTGGAGTCCATGTTCCCTCTGCAGGCTGTTGGGGAGGGAGGACTGTGGGTGCTTTTTGCTTTGTTTTCCTGAGCCACGTGCAGAATGAGAGAAATCACAGCCCCTGTGAACTCCCTGAATGTATTTCACAAGTGCTGCAATAAATTTTGAGTGGTTTTGGATTTTTAGGGGGAGATGAATAGTCGGTTTTGAACCTTCAGGTCGTTTATTGATCCCCTGCTTAGGTAACTTACTGGAGGTTTTTATCAAATATGTTCATTTGCATATAGGGAGACTAAAACCAGGGTAACAGTAGCATGAAGTCCAGCTCTGTATGAACCTGAGGGGCAGAGTGCCTCCTTGAGGTGTAGTGTGCTCCTTCCTAATGTGCTTCCTCTTCTTCAGAGGAGACCAGAAGTTCAGTCAGCTGTTTCTCCTCAAGTGCAGGTTGTCACAGAAATAACCAGGAACCACAGTTCCCAGCATAATTCCTGTAGGCTTGTCAAAACCTTGATAACGGTAGGCTGGTGATGTCCCAAAAAGGGGAACCGTTCATTGCAGCTGCCAGGGCTTACTGAAATTTGCACTATTTGTGTTAAGTTTCTGCTTTGTTTTTATGATGGTTGCTGTATTTTGTTTATATTGTAAGTTAGAGTGAGTGTTGGATGGAGCTGCACATACAGTAAATTGTCATGTGTTAGGCTTTCTGATTTGTTTTGGTGTTGTTGCATACTCTCTATTGGTCCAGAGACGAAGATTTTTGAAAAAGAAGAAAAAAGATTGGGAAGATGTTGGCAAGAACAAAGTCCTCCTTGTACCCTTCAGTCAAGAAATCATCATTATCATGCTTGTTTTGCACATTATGCTGTGTGTGTGTATGTATATCTATGCAAGTGTGTACTTGGCATAATCATGAAGCAAATCTGATACCCAGAACATTGTCCAAGTAATTGATATATGTGTGATGAACTTTTAATAATGATTTTATGGTATGACCTCAGAAAAACCTTCACTGTATTTCAATGGCAATTGATTAATTGATAGATAACCTGGCTGTCTTCCTGTGAGCTCATAAAACACACAGCGGATTAAAAACGTTGTTACCAGGCAGATTTATGGGGACACTTATGTGCTTGCCTATGCTGTTGATTTCTGTTCTTAATTTCATCTTGATTACCTAACAGCAGAATTCATACCGTTCTCTGTCCTCTGCTTTTATAAATTAAAACTCTGGAATATTCTTGCTTATTTTCAGATCTCATCAGAAAACTAGCACAGCAGCAGTTTGGAAATACACAGGGCGATTATCAAAAGGTAAATTGTCTGTGTGTATCTGCATAAAATAATGAAAATGATGACTTTGAAATTCAGTTTTGTTTCTAAACCAGGAATTAGTTTTAAATTGTTCAACTATATGAACAAGATACAGTATGAAATATTTGAATAACAAGTGTGGTGGTTTCATAGAAAATATTGGGACCAAAACCTCTCAAAAACAATTGAAAATTCCATAAGCCACTGTAAAGAAACTGCTCGTAGTTAAGGTTGACTTATAAATTCCAGCTGTAATGTGATTGTGGTGTCTGTTGCACAAAGATTGAAGGCTCTTTGTATTGAAAAATATTGCTTTTATTTAAAAACGCTTAGAGAGAACCATTACTGCTCAGCTCCCATGTAACCTTAAGCTACTGTCATCAAAAAGCTGAATTTTTGTGCTAGTTCTGGTGCCTTTGTAAAACAAAGTTCCCATAGCCTACTTATAAAGTATATTTTTGTTTGTGTAGCATGTTAAGCGCATCAAAGCCATTTTCCATTATCTCTTTAGGTTTGTGAATATCCTGTAACAGTTGAAATTTTTAGGGTATCTGGTAGCAAGAGAAGAAAGAATTTAACATGCAGCTGATTTTTAGGCTGTTCTCAAGGACTGTGTTCTGCCTTTGAGGCAGTATCAGGGGTTGAGTTTCTGCAGTAGGAATATTAACTGTGACCAGGCAACAGGCAAGTTACTTCATCAGAGCTACATTTTTATAGTCCCTGCAGTATGGTGTACCTGGCAGGAGGATGAGTATGGCACTTGGCATACTGGCACTGAGCTATTGCCTTGAATCAGGATGGCCTGAATGATCTTGGGATTTGAAAGGAAAAAGGCTTGTGCTTCTATGCCTTCTGGACAACAAGCCTGTTTCTCCAGCAATCTGATAGCCTCTGCATGGCATCCTTGCTGCATCAAGTGACTCTTGCCAATCCCACGTGCTTGTTTGGTTGAACTCTGTAAGAGTGGTGCATCATAGTGCCTGCACACCCAGGGTGGAATGTAGGGTTGGATGTGGTTGGCAGAGTCTTGGGGCAAAACCATTAGATCATAGGTGGTATACATGAGCATAAGTATAGTACTTAGTAACTAGTACATAAGCCAAGAAAAATTTGAGACTAATGAGGGCTATAGTCCTGTGTAGTGAATGTACTTGTTGTTGTGCTGTGCAATTATAGGGTGGCAGATACAATATTAGAAGTTCTTAAGAAGCAAAACAGCTATAGGCCATTTATCAGTCCAAATTTTGACCTGAATACAGTGCAAAACTTTAAAACAAATTTGGAAAAGGAAAATATATCAGGACAGAAGCATCAGTCAGTGTTAACTGTGAAGAGGCCAGCATGGATGTGCCTTTGGAGGCATATCCAGTGGAGACAGGCAAGTGTGAATTTCACTGCAGGGTGTGGGTAAGTAGTTAGAAATGTTTCCCTGTGGTTTTGATCACTGAAATTCAAGGAGAATGAACTCAGGCTAGAATGAATTCAGAAAGTGTCCATTAGGGTGATCTGTGAAACCTGTGGGTCTCCAGAGGAAACTGGAAGAGTTTGCTTTGCTTAAGAAAATAACTGATTAGTGTGAATATCATTTTAAAATACATCTATGGAGAGGAAACACTAGGAAGAAATCACTCCTCCTTGGGCAAATAATAGTGCTAGCACAGAAACAAAGGGGCTGAAACAGACCATGTGCAAATCCATGTGAGAAGATTTGCTCACCCAAACATTGGGAACAGCCCTTTGGAGGCAAGAACAGGAAATCTGCCTCTCATATTTATTTATCCTGTTAAATTTTTGCTGTCACTCCACTATATTTTTTTTTAACCTATTTATAGAATGTGTTTGTGACCCAGGAGGCCCTTCCCACTTCTGTGCTCTGTGTCCCAGTGTTCCCAGTTGGACTCTTCCATCAGCATCTCCCCATCCCCTGCCAGGGGCAGCAGCCTGCCAGGACAGCCCAGCAGCTGAGCCGTGCCTGCTCAGGGGGAGCCAGCTCACTGCTGCTCACATTGCTGTACCTCTGCTGCAAGAGTGCTTGCCTCAAAGGATCAAAATCATATTTAGCACCAGATCTAGAAGGGAGGACAAGCATTTGTCTTCCTCCCATTAATATGGGAGGTAATACGTAAATGTGTTAAAAATATGATTTTGCACATTTTAAGTAAGATTACACAGTAGAGGTTTCATAAGGATGTGTGTGGTGCTGAAAAAAATTCTTGAAACTTGAACATTTAGGATTCTCACACATCAGACTTTGAGGGATTTTGCCATCTTTAGCTTGCCTAGTTCTCTTCCAGTTATAAGAAAAAGGAAAGCATTATCAGCTCTGAACTTGTCATGCAGAGATGAAGGAGAAAAGACAATAAATTCTATTTCCAGTGTGGAAAAGGAAAGGAGAAATTTGCTTCTTCTGGCATTCCTATTGTTGTATATTTAATTTTCAGTGTTTTTCTGGTAGTACAGATAAGAAAACAGTTAAGAATTGTTAAATAGATTTATTCAGTCTTTCTTGAATGCCTTTTCTATTTTTTACCTTTGGATAATATTTAAATTAAACCTCTGCATGATTAGTTAAAAGTGAAGGTGAATTTTGTGTGTAATGTGTTACGGTCCCAAAACTGCTATTGAAGCTACCAAAATTCAATAAGCTTTGAAAAGAACAAGTTAATCAGGAATATAATATCAGTTATGACAGGTGGAATTCATGAAGAAATCACTAAACCGCAAACTAATGAAATCTCTGACCTTCTGTGAGATATGTTGGGAATTCTACAAAACAGATGCTCCATGTGGAAGTAACTGGTCTGTCATTGTTTTAAGATGGAAGTATTAGTTGGACAAATCCTAGATTGCTTCCACTTACCAAGGAAACCAGAAAATACCTGCTATGTATTTTATTGTAAAAATTTTGCCCCAGTTATTTAATGGTGTTTCTGTGCTTTATTTTACTTTAGTGGGTTATTGTTTCTGTGTTGTTAATTGTTATGGTCATGGTTAATTATTCATTATTCACTATTCATGTGATTTGTTTCTGTGCATGCTGCCTGTGTATTATACACATTCTCCATTTGTTTTGACTTCCACAGCCAGAAAATGTTGTCCTGACTCTTCAGGTAATGTGTTATGATAGATGTACAGCTTTGAAAAGAAACTAACCGTGTCTGTATGCAGTCCTTCTGTTAAAACCTCCATAACTATTTTTAATGTTGCTTTAAATACTGTTTTTCCATCCAACCTATCTCAAAATAACTTATATTGTCCAATAGTTTTTGAAGCATTCAGCTAGCTAGAAAAGAAAACAGCAATTCTTTTGCAAAATCTAACCAAATTCTTCTTCCAAGCCTCCAGTTGGTATTCTTTAGAAGGGAGCACAGGTTTTAACCAGCAGTTGAAAATAACAATAGGAAAAATAGTTTTCATCCTAGAATTGGTAATTAGGTCAGAAATTTGCAACTCTGCTAATGATGATGGTTGCTGTATTTGGCTCCGTTGGTAATTAGGGATTGTCAGGAAGGGCATCAGCAGAGCTGGAAGTGGAGCATGATTGATGGCTTGTGAGAAATCGTAACTTATTTTGCAGGACAGTTCTGCAGCCTCAATTTCATCCTTTTGCTGCCAATTTGCCCTTGTGCTGGTGGATTTGTAAAACAGAAGAGGACTCACAGTGCTAGTGTGAGAATTAGTTCCCCTTAAATTGGGAAAGAAGACAGATTTATCAGGGAAGGAAGACCACTGGGGTGTGCCCACACTATGCTGTCTCCGTGTGCAGACGCCTGCCTGATCCGGTTTTGGATGTTGGCTTGTGTTTTCAGCAGAGGGAAGGGGCATGGCCAGCTCACAGCTTGTCTGCTGGAAGTCACATCACCTTGTGTAGGGCTGGGCCAGGACTGCCTGGCCCAGCTTTGTGGTCCTGGGGCTCCTGCAGTGTGAAAGCTGGTTAGATATTGCATTGCATCGTTCCCTTTTACTGCTTCCAGCTTTCAGAAGTGTCCTTTTAGTTGCTGCTGTTGTGCTGTTTGGCAGCAGAATAAATGTCTTTACCTGAGAGATCTTAAAATCTATCTGCTCCTTCATGTTTTCCAGTCCCTAAGCAGTTTTAAATTCAGCAGTTTGGAGAAACCTCTGCCATTGTAGTCTATCATCCAGTGAAGTACTTCCCTTTGCAGTTCATACTAATCTTTCTACTCATACCTGAATATAAAGGAGAACAATCTAAGCCTCCTTCCCCCCCATCCAGATGAAGTGTTGATCTAACTAGCCTTGCTGACCTTTGTGGTGTCTTTTTGGAAACAGATGTGAGAAACAGTAAATTTGTGGTCCCAGAAATCAAATGTGTTTGTTTTTAACTTGTTGCAATTGCATTGATTCACATTTGTTTCTTGTGAGCCTACTACTCTCTTAGCACTCACTCTTGTAGTCTGCCTAGCTAATAGTCTAGCTAAATAATGATTAGCTCTCAGTATCTACAATATTATGTATCTCTTCCTTAGAAAAATTGTCAATTATTGACAAAACACAGCAAGTCCATAACTTAGTAGATGGTTTAGTTTGTAGTGTGATTATTAATGATTTGCTCTATATTGATTGCAGTTACTGTGTGATACCTGCTATTACCACTTTTTTTTGTCTAAATTACAGGCCATCTACTATGAAATCGGTTTTATAGTCTCCGCAGCCTTGGGATTGATATTTATTTTGTTACTGCCTCTTGTGGGACTTTGCTTCTGTATGTGTCGTTGCTGTGACAACTGTGGTGGGGAAATGCATCAAAGACAGAAGAAAAATGCTGACTGTCAGAGGAGCTGTTTTGCAACATTTCTTTTTGTTGCTTCTTTAATAATAAGGCAAGTGTGATAAAGAGAACAATATGAAGCTTGGTATAGCACTAATTTTGAAGTGTCATGTGACAAATAATGTTGCTGTATTAGCTTACAGGTGCAGAAATTATTTTATTTGGCTAAGTAATATTATTGCTTATTAAAGTAAATGTGACTGCATCATGAAAATTCTGGTGCCATTGCTATTCATGGGTCATTATGTGCTTGAGAGGAATGTAGGTGTGAAACAAAAACCAAATTGAGCTTGAATTTGGCAAATGAAATTTTTTGCCAGTCTCGAAATGGCTGTTGCCGAATGTTACATTAAACTTAGGAACATGAGAGGTCATGTCCTGTGTTCAGTTACCAACCCATGGAAAACCCAAGGTACCACATGCTGCATTGGCCTTGGTAGTATCGTAGGGTTGAGAAAAGCATATCTGTGACTTCCTTCAGTGTTTGCTGTCCTCCAGATGTTCTTATTAATTCAAAATAATGAGTTTTCTGCCCCGAGTTGTTTAAACCATGCATGTACTCACTGTAAATTCTGGGGTTTGGAGACATTTTTGCACTATTGGTGTTTAGGATCATACTCTTGTGCTGGGTGTGTAATGGGTGATGAGGAACTACAATCAAGACTTTTCCCTATTTTTCAAATACATTGTTTGCTTTCAGGCTTTTTATTTTCCTTTAACTTCTTCATAGTTTCACCTGCCTACTGTCCTTATTTTGTGATCATATTAAAAGGAAAGAAAAGTCTTTTGATCTATACCATGAGACAGTTCAGGTGGGATTTAATTTGTCCCTTCACTGTAGTCTAGAATTTAATTTTTTTTCCTACAACTTCTACTTTCCCTTGTGTTTGAGACATCAGGAATATCAGATGCTTACCATGAAGGAGGGGTTGGCCTGAGATCTGTCTGCAGGTTTCCATGAGTGTAGATAATCTCATATGACTCCCTGCCTGACCACCCTAACAGTGAAAAGGTGGGATTTAATTTGTCCCTTCACTGTAGTCTAGAATTTAATTTTTTTTCCTACAACTTCTACTTTCCCTTGTGTTTGAGACATCAGGAATATCAGATGCTTACCATGAAGGAGGGGTTGGCCTGAGATCTGTCTGCAGGTTTCCATGAGTGTAGATAATCTCATATGACTCCCTGCCTGACCACCCTAACAGTGAAAACGGTTTTCCTAATGTCTAATCTGAATCTCCCTGTCTCATGTTATGGCTGTTCCTTCTAGTCCTCTCACTGCAGGCATGGCAGAAGAGACCAAAAGATGTTCTGCATCTTCCTCCCTCTCTCTAGCAGTGCCAGCCATTCTGGGATTGCCTCAGTCAAGAGATTAGAATTCTAAGGAGGTTAAATGCACAAAGGAGAGTATTAGTAGGGGAAAGATTCTGAATACAGAGCTTGCAATAGATTGTGTTTGTAGGTAACAACTCTAGAAAACTCTAGTAACATGGGGATTTTCTGTGTGTCAGGATATAAGTTCACACTGACTGTTAATGTGGATTTTAGAATATTTCAGCTAGTAGATTTTAATCATGAGGAACACCTCTCACTTTTCTACTGATGTACTGATTGCTCTGGTAATTAGAATGAGGTTTGAATACTAAGTTTACTGGAGTGATGTGGAAAGGAAATAAAAGTTTGGGGGGTGTGTGGTTTAGATTTTTGTAATTTTAAAGAAAGCTCTGCCTGGATCTGTTTCCTGCAGGTGGAGCTTACATGAGAAATATGCTTTCCTCAAGGAGAGGTGTAAGAAACAAGTCAGTAAACTTGTGATTACATAGGCAGCTGTTTATCTTAATAGGCCTTTATGATGCCATTTCCCAGTACTTGCACTTTGTGTTTGAAATATTTCTTTTTATAGATTGAGTCAAAAATACACACAATGTTTTTGGTAGTTCACAGCTCTTACACATGAATGTTGTCCTACAAAGTAAGATTCTATTGCTAAAGAGCACAGGATGCAAAAGTCATCTATCTCATAGATACCTAAGTAAGTTTCATATTCCAAATTTATCAATAAAACAATTATGTGCTTTTCTTCAAAGGCTAACTGAGAGTTTAGGTACAGAGAGCTGCTATTACATCTTATTTCCTTCTCATCTACAAGGTTAGGTGAACATATGTTTTTTTCTGGGAAAGAAATATAATTTCATTAGTTCCTCTATACCATAAAGGCAAGGGAGGGACATTTGTTTTTAAGAAAGCATACGTTGGAATTCCAAATTTACTGGTAATAGAAAGTGTCCTGACTATTGGATAGGAAAACACAGTCAGTTCTCTATTTTTCCAAGGGAGTTTGTCTTATAAGCTCTTTCTTGAAGTTGTGGAGTTGTATGAAGCTAAGGAAAGCCAAGTCTGAAGGAAGGGAATGGTATTTGGTATCTTGGCAAGTACCTCATGCAGGGTTCATAGTGTCCCCTTGGCTTTGCAAGACTGGGAATGCATGTTGATCAGAACCTGGGGATCAGCATTATCTGAAAGAATTGGTGGAGCAGTTGATGCAGAAATCTCTAACCCATTACTTTCTTAAATTTATGAGCTAGTAGTAAGAAAGGGACTATCCTTCCAATATGTAAATCTGCTCAGGGTTTCTATTCTGCAACTTGTTTTTTTGCAAGCTCAGCTAAAGGGAAATCTTGGGTTCCCTCTGGAAATTGGATCAGTAACATTTATATCAGTCTGTGAGACCTGATGAGAAACTGTGTGGAATGTCAGACTCCTGAAGAATCTGTTTAAACACTTCTCTAATCTGCTACAGAAAAAGCATGTCCTCTTTATTCCTGCTTTATGACTCTCTTCTTGTAGCTGCTTATTGAATGTTCACTGAAGGCTCAGTTACATAATAAATAGATTATTTTTTTTCCTCTCTGATGTTGTGTATTTGTTCAGTTACATTCAGAATGTAGTCACAATTGTTCCAAGTGCCTTGTCTGCTTGAAGCATCTCCACTATTTGGTTTCCTCCCACTCCTTCCATTTAGGAAACTGAAGAGAAAGATGATCACACTGAAGTCTTACAAAGTACTGTTTTGTTAGCTTCCAGTTGACCTTTTTGCTCTGTGACCATAGCATTGAAAGGATGTAAAAACGCTGTCTGTCTAAAGAATGTGGCTATGAACTCTGAGCCTCAGAGCTATATCCAAATGTTTGTTTTTCCTGATAGCTTGTGATAGCTTGTCTTCTGATTAACAAAAAAAACAAAAAATGTTTTGATAATAATTGCCATCACAGTAGAGAGAGAGGAAATAATATATTGCATATGTCCAAAATGAAACTGTTTACTTTTGCTTACCATAGAATAGTTTGGGTTGGAAGTTACTCAGTTGCTTGGTATTTTATGCATTCTGAGTTCTCTTTCCTTGGGTGGTAGCTGGTAATAGTGGAGCTTGTGTTGGTCATAGTGAAAATAAAACTATGCCATGTGCTGTTAGTTAAGTAAGTAGGAAGATAGATGTGGGTGTCCCTTCGTTTCTTAGTAACTTCTGGGAGGTTAATTAATAGCCAGTTTTGAAGACATAGGTGTGAAATTTTGGGTAGAGGAGCAACCTCTTTATGTCAAACTGTCATCCTGTTGCGAATATTTTTGGATATTGAGAAAAAAGTTAGTGAAGTGATCCAAATAGATCAGCACCTGTAGCTTATAGTTGTGCCTTCTCTCTTTGAACATGCTCTGAAATTAGATTTTTTTCTTCTGAGAATATCTCGTCAGAGCAGCAGAAATTCTTGTACTTGAGACCAGTTTTCCCAGGAGAACAAACTTTTACGTTGTTTGGGAAAGCTAAAGTGAGGAAAGCAAAGTAAAGATGAAGGTTTGGTTTTGATTTGCTGAAGAAAGAGATGAGCATCATCAATCAATGTATTCACTCCTGTCTTGCCAGGATACACAAGTCATGTTATTTCAGGTACCCGTTTGCTCTCCATCATCTCATTTATGTGGCTGTATTATGGCTTCCTTTGAACATGAGCAAGAATTATACTTACCAGGTCTCCTTTGCCCCATTGGGAGCCTGGTATATGTTTTCTCTAAGTCTTATATAAAAATTAATATTTAGCTCTTCTTGACACCCCAACTTGGAAAGATTGACAGTCTGGAAGGAGTATAGTACTGTTTCTGTTAGTGACTCCCTTCTCCTATGTTTGGATGTCCATTATGGCCTTTCAGGGTACTGCCTCTCAAGTATTGAGCTGTTTGACATCAGTGCAAAGTAACAGACTGAACAAATGTTCCACCAGGAACTGCCTGTGACAGACCTCACTGCAGCCTCTAAGCAGTGTTTGCCCTTTAGGGATATATCCTGTCTCTGTGGGGTAGATCTCTGCTGGGTAAATCTATGGAAAGTTAGTGCTCAACCCATCAAGTGGGTTTGTAGTCAGCCTGATTTTGAGGCTATTATTACCACTCTGGTGGCTACTCTTGACCTGTCTGGTGCTTGTCTGAAAGGTTAGCTGTTGTGAATGTGAGATGTTTAAAAACAAAAGTTATCCTTTTATTTAAGCTCATTTTACACCTAAGCTAAACAAAAAACTAAGGATCATAAATGTGAAGATGGTTTTGGAGACTCATGGGACTTTTAATTGCCTTTTTACTTACTGTTTGTGCAGATCTGCTATGCTGTAATTAGAATTTTACAGTGGGGAATGATCAAATAGAAAACAATCAGCAGCAGTGCTGACTGGGAGTCTAGCTTACTTTCCACCTTTTGTTTCAGTATCAGGAAATGCTTATATTTTATTTCAGTGTTTATAGGGAATATTCATGTCCTTTTGAAAGATCCATGCAGTTATGTAAATGAATTGTGCCATTATGCATAAATCTTGCTGAAGTTATCAAATTAAGATTATTCCTTTTGCAGTAGCTGTGTCAAGGTTAATGATACTGTAAAAGAGTCTAACGTTTCTAAGTCTTGTGCAATTTACCTGGGCTGTGCGTGTTTTCTGACAGTGCCCCTGCAAATGGATTAGTGGCTGCATGTTAGTAACTTCTGAAGACTTTGGGTTCACATTGCCTTTCCTTTCTTTTTTTCTATACTGTAGTACAGTGTTGGCCCTTATGGCTTATTCCTGACACCGCCTCGTGGTGCATGAGAAAACCTGTAGGAAGGACAAGAGAATGTGTAAATTCATGGAGACCTTTCTTTTGACAATGTTGACTTCTGTCTTTTCTGTATGTTTTTGGTTCTGCTTTCTGTTAAAATGGTCATTTACAGTAACAGATATCTATTATCTCTATTTTTTTGTAGTGTTGGAGTGCTCTGCGCATATGCTGCCAACCAGCATTTAACTAACCAAGTCCGAGGAGCAAAGAAACTGGTTAACAGTAATTTTAAAGATCTGAAAGTTTTCCTTAACAACACTCCAGCGGTAAAGAATTTTTTCTTTACGGGGAATGGGGGTGGGAGGAAAAAGGTGTCAATAAGAAATATTGCAGGAAATAATTGTTTCTTTCTATTTGACATGCATCACACCTGCAGTATTTTGTTTATTCTTTGTGTCAGTCTCACTAAGTAGATTAAATGGTGCAAAGTAAGATTTTTTCACACAGCAGTGTTTGGGAGTTATCCTGATGGATCAGCATTCTTTGAACAACTTCTGATCTGTACTCCTGGAGCTATGATGTTTGTAGGCCCTTGTCATCCTACTGAACTAGTGTAGATCACTAGCATAAGATAGATAATTTGGAAAAATAAGGTTTTAAAAGGAATACATACAAAAATATATTGCATGAAAACTTGGATTCTTTGTTGCTCTTTCCCGTTTCGTTTGTTTTTTGACTTACTTGTACGTGCTCTGGGACTGAGCCGCAATTGCTTCTTTTTCAGGAATATTTTTGACCGTTCCTAAACCAGAGTCATACTGTGCCATACTGAACAGGAAACATTCTCTCCTTTCAGACTTCCCTTAGAGCCCCAAAAGCAGTCCTCTGCCTATATCATTCTGTATTGAAAGAACAAAAGAAATGCTAGTGAGGAAGACTTATAAACAATGTACAGTTTCAATTCTTTATGAATTTGTAGGGGAAAAAACCAAGTCCAATAGTCCTATTATCTTGGCATTCTTTAATTTGAAGATTTTAAATTTAATTCTATGCATCTGTTTTACTTCCAAATGACTGATAAATTAGAAATAGGTGGAATTCAGGCAGTCCTGTGGGATCCACAAGTGTGGTAGCATCCCAGTCACAGTAACTCTGGGCTGCTTTTCTGCTGGGCAGGACTTTATGACAGACATCATGGTGATGGTGTTATATATTTAACTATCTGGAGCTGGTCCCTATACAATTATTCATTTGCTCATGGTGTTTTGACAGACCAGCGGTGGAGGTGGAAGTTGGATTGTTGGCAGGAAGTGGAGGTCATGCCAACAGTCTGACTTGAAACAGAGTGCCTTTTGTCAGTCTGGAGCTGACTCTGGCACAGAAAGATGAATCCAGTCACATCAGAAACCACTAGAGTCCCCTTGACAGCACAGCGAGTGCCAACAATAGGAGATGTCAGAGCAGAAAGTCTGTTACATAGTAGTAACTATCTTTATAGCTAGTGCCCATTTTTTTCCTATATTAAGTTAATAAAAATGCTGAATTCTTGACTTTAAAAGTGTCAGAACTTGAACACTTGTGCCAGAGGTTCCTCAAAGTCTCACTTAGTTGGTTTTTTATTTAGTTTCAATGCAGGATTATTACTTTCTCTTTGTTTGACTTGGTACTGATAGTCATCAGCTATATCTTCTAAGCCATTTTGTCAGACAAAGTAAATGAATATCATGTGTACACACACATTTGAAAAAATCTCTCAGCAAGGAGAAGGACTTCAGCTTCTTGACAAAATTCTAGAATCCGTCTAATTGTCTATAAAGCTCTGAAATCCGAATTGATGTCCTTGACTCATCAGTATGAGGTGTGTACAGTGTGTAAGAGGATTTGGCAAAGAAGTCTTGTGTTAAGAGTTCATGTCACAGAAGATTTGCAGACTATGAGTATTGAGCAACAACACTATTAGCTATACAGAATCACCTTTTGTCCGTGACATTGCTGGAGACAATGCAAAACTTGTAGCCCTGCAAAATTTTAGTCCTTAGATTAGCCTAAGAAGACAAAACAAACAAGCAAAAAGATGCATACAGCCTCCTTAGTAAGAAACTCTCAATATTTTCCTGCTGTTTTAGGAAAAAGGAGGTCTGATTCATACTTTGTCATTTAATTACTTCCACTGCTGTATGATCAATTAGGTCAGTTTGAGGGTGTCTTTTTGTGTTTTTCCTTTATTTCACAGAAAGTTTCAGACTGCAAGCTAGATCCTTTGGTACACATTTGAGTTGTGCTTAAAATTGGAAACCCATTTGTCAACTGTGTTAACCTTTACATCACTTTAACTCAGTTGGGGTAAAATTCCTAATGCATTATTTTATACATACAGAAATCAATGAAGGATATTTATTGTCTTTTCAAAATATTAGTATTATATTTCCACTTGAGATGGTTCTTTGATAGTCTTTTGTCCAAACCCAGGATCTGGCATTAACTAAATTGCTGGTTTATATTGTTATGGTGTCTTGGTAGAGCTCAGGTTGAGACTGGGCCAAATCCACTTAGGGGTAAGGAAAACCATTTGCATTAAGACAGAGCAGCTGTCTCCTTTCTGCCAGAGGAGATCTGAGAGGCTGCCCAGATACAGGCCAGTCTGGTTGGTGAATTGCTTCAAAGTTCCCACTGCATCAATGCCACACATCTCACCGTGAAGGAGCAACTAATGCTGCTAAAAAATTAAGTAACGCCGTTGAGGACATGCAAAATCGCATTGGCCTGACTGACTTGAAGCCTTACTAAGGCTGCAGTTCCTGCTACTTGACACTTTTAGGCTGAACCATTTACCACAGAGATGTTCCAAATAAGTAGATTTCCAAGTTAAACACATCTTTCTTTTACGTGCAGGTCTGCAGATTCTAAAATACTTAATTAACTGCAAGCAGTAAGGAGCAGCATTTTGGGGGTCTGCACAAATGTTTTGATTCTATCAAAGTGGCAGTTTGACTCATTTAAAAGCATTACTCTTTTCCAATTCTTTTAATAGTTGTTTTTTTTTGATCCTCTTCAGCAAATTGACTACTTGGTGAGCCAATACAACACAACTAAGGATAAAGCACTCTCTGACCTAAATAGTAAGTACTTTGATTTAAAGGGGGTTAGCAACGTGTATTTAAAAACCTCAATAAGGTGATGTAATTAGCTCATAATACAAAGTGAAACTTTATGAGAACATGGTTTTCAAACAGAAGTGCTGTTCTCAGTGGTAAATGAGACTAAAATATTCTTTTCACATAAAATGTCTCAGAGCTGGTAGAATGTGCAGCATTTCCCAAAATGAAAGTCTTTTATTAAGTAGTTTATACAATAAGTCAGGCTAATATTTCATTTTCCTTAATGCTTCTTTTGGAATATTATTCCTTAGTTTTTAACTGTGAAGCCAAGTGTCAAGGAACAGAGCTGCTAGCAGTTATGATGGTTCCAATGAGTGAGAGATTGCTGTATTTGTTGATTTTTTTTGTTATACCTTTGTCCTCTATTCAGCTAGATGTTGAGGCTTAAGCTTATCTTCTTTCTAAAGCTGCTTAATGTATTTGCCATTTCAGAAAGAGCAGTTGAAGAGGAGATAAAACTTGAAGTAGAACTGCTGCACTTTCCCCTTCAGCACAGTTACAATGCAAGGCATCACCTTTTAAAGCTCTCAGTAAATGGAACCACTGATTTTATCTTGCATTTTTGTAATTTAAGCTTCACTTTCCAAAGCTCAAAATAGAAAGGGCTGACCATATTCAGGGCAGATGATAATTCAAGATGCATTGTTAGCAGGTGTAAATAAATGTGTACAGGTTTACATTTCAGACTGGAGGATTGTTGCTGGGATCAAACGGTGCAACTGTGGTGTCATGCCAGTTATCATCAGCTGCCTTCTCACACCCCAATCTGTGCTTCTGCCTAGGTTTAAAATGTGTTTTAAAAGTAGTTTTCAATGCAGCCAACTTGGCATACCTTGAGGTTAATGTGTCATGTCCATATGAGGTGATAATAATGCACATTGAATGTGCTTGTGAAAGTAGTAGCAGCAATAAGTAAGTCTCAACTTACTTAAGCAGTAAGTTAAGTAGTCCTCCTACTTAATTCTAGGCCAGGGCATTCTGGTCTAAAAATATGTATGTAGACTTTAAGTCTATTATTATAACAATAATAATAATAATTTCAAAAGTTGACATCTGTGCTTCACATACTAACTTGAAACTTCAGCCACTCCAAACTGAAATTTCACATTAAATGTGTATGTGTTATGATGTTAGTTAGCAGGAACCTAGCTGGATCTGTGAATAGAGTGATCATCAATAAATAAAGATAACTTTTATTTTCTTGAAACACCAGAATGGAGTGTGTGATACCTGGGTACAAAAGGATTTCATTCTAAGGGAATCAACCAAGCATAAACCCTGAGAGAAATGTAGATGAGTTCAGTTTGGCCACCCAAAGGAAATGCTGAAAAGTGTTTTCTGCTTGATAAAAATTCTCATCCCAAGCCAGACATGACAGCGCTGACAGTAATGGATGCTTCTATACCATGCAGTATTCCCATCTCATCAAGAGCAAAAAAAACTCAAAAATCTGTTTACTGTCATCTGAAAATGGAAGGGACCCAGTGACTACCAAAAGAATATTTTGCCTTAAAATGCTTCACCAAACTCTGCTCGGCGTTTCTTTGTCTTCTTGCTGAGCTAAGCTTCGTTTCTGTTCGTGTGCAGTGAGACTGGAGGGTTTGGATGTGGGGGTACCTATGGGTAAGCATGAAGCCAGCACTGTGAGCATCTGTGCTGGATGCACTGCATGTGGGGGCTGAAGATGTGCTTAACATGCTTAAGAGATTTCAACAGAGCTGGGTGCCAGGTCTGGGGTATAGGTGACCTTGATGTTGTTGGATACATGAGGAATGGAAGAAAGGAAAAGAATCCGTTTTCTAGTTCCTCTTGCACTATGAAAACATAGTGTGTAGTGAAAGAGTATGCCACAAAAAACATAGTGTGTAGTGAAAGAGTATGCCACAAAATTCCTGTCCCGATATTGGACCTCTTTAAGATAGGTTGTGGAAAAAAAGCCACACAAAAAATAGTAAATGCAATGAAATACATATTGTGGAGTTTGTTGAAATGTTATATGTCTTTACCTATGTGGTCAAGTGCTAGTGAATATTTTTCATCATATTTTGATTTACTGCTTTCATTTAGAGGCCTGTAGTTGAAGGTGAACTGTGTTCCAGCATTAACCTTCCATCACTAAGCTCTGTTAGACCTTAGAAAAATTTCAATAACATATGTATACTCTGTTACGTAAGAGTCTGGCAGCAGCTATGCTGAGAGATAGTTTAAACTGGACTAGTGTGTAATAGTTTTTTTTTATCTCTCCACACTACAGATGTTGGACCTGTGCTTGGAAGCAGAGTTCAAGAACAGCTGGGAAAAGAAGTTCATCCTGCTCTTGATGCAACTCTGACAATGGCAGGAGGTAAAGATGTACATGTTGTTGTATAATGTTGCCATGGTAAAATAGGCATTATCTTTCCAGTGCACAGCATGGGATAGCTTATGTGGTACCATGAGTCAACTTAGTATTCTTCTACATGCCTTAATGTTTCTGTTAAACTGAGGACTTCAGATATGTTAAGATTTATAAATATATTTTAAAACTAAATCAAGATTTATGTGCTAGTGTTGATACTTAGCTTTTGGCAATCACTGAAGAGATGAAATCCAAATTCCTTGCTCCAGGTTGTTGTTCCTTTCTGTCGAATATAAGGGAGACTAGGAAAATTGGCCTTTAAGAGCTGTCCATAGGTCTTTGCAGGTTAGACTTCAAGAAGTCAGGGAATGACTTTGTCCTGTACACTGGCAAGTTTCTGAGAGTGCTAATCAGCATTTCTTCATTGTGTCTTCGAGTTTCAGTGTTACTTGTGCTTAGTTCTCTCTCCCTTTAGAGAAAATATTCCTTTACTATTTTTTCCATTTAAGACATATTTTTTCAGGAATCAGGTACAGCTTATAGAGCAGAGAGAAAGGCACTCATGAACTTAAGTCACTTTGGTTTTGGGGTTTTTTTTCCCCATATGTTCTTTTTCATTCACTTGTCATCATTCTCCTTTTTTTGCTTTATTTCTCTTATTTGTCTTGAAGTCAAAGTGGAAAGGGCTATCAAAGGTAACAACCACGATAAAACCTTGTGTTGTGTGAAGTGCACTTTATTTTTGTAACTTGTGTATTTTTAGTTGTGTTTGTGTAGTTCTTTATCTCCTAAACATCTGTTCAGTGTTTGGGGTTTTTTTTGTTCTGTTCATTTGATGTGATTGGGATGAAATCTAAAGCCAGACAGCGTTGAACGCTCATTAATGCTTGGCTGTTCTCCTTTACCTTTCATCTTGCAGCTACATAATCTGTGAGCTGATTATAAGCAAAGTACTGACAATACTGTTTTGCTGGTTTGTGGATATGGGATTTCTTTGTAATTTGGAATGACCCAGTGTTAAAGTTCTTTATTGAAACCACTGAGTAAGGAGAGGTAGAGAGAGGGTAGAGAGGAATAATACAGGGAGTGGATGAAATCTAAATACAAGTAGCCAGAGCACATTGATTTCTTTGTAGGAAGATAGAAGTGATGGGTTTTTTATGTGCCATAAACATATTTTGTGCTAGAGGTTTGTTTTTTCCTGGGCAGGGTTATTTGAATCAATTAAGGATATCATGGCATTTAAGCATGTGCACTTTCTCTTCACATCTCTATCTATAGGCTGCTTTCTAAAGTGTTTTCTAAAAAATTTCACATCCTTGCAGCCATCAGAGAAACAAAGGAAGCCCTGGAAAATGTCAGTGTCTCTGTAGAGGTTCTGCAGGAGGGAACAGAGAGGCTTCATGCAAACCTGACAGATGTTAAAATGCATCTAAGCAATACCCTCAATGACTCTGCGTGCAATGCGGCTCAGGCTGCCTCAACTTGCAATATCATCAGGAATTCATTAAGTCAGCTGAGCATCAATGCCAATTTTAGTGGGGTAAGTTTTTTAAATAATATGCTTCAGACTCTAGAGAGTGTAGTTGTCTTGAATTAGCCCAGTAGTGTTTCTGCAACTCAGTGGCTCGGTGTGTGCTGTCACTTGTGAGAAAAGTGACCTTCCCTTATTCTGTGTTACTGGGTAATTCCAGTCACTGTTTTCATCTTCTGTGTAGAAGAGGATAAAATGTGTGTCAAGCAGCTATGTTAAAGTTCTGCTCTGGGCAGTGAAATAACCTGCCCTCCCAAAAATGGTGAGGTTAAGCTTTGCTTTTGTACAGCAGATGTTTCAGGAGTGTGTTAGATTCTGCTACAAATCATTCTAGTTTCTTTACCCTCTCTCTCAACTTTGAATTATTTACTACATTAGCAAGACTGCTACTTTGATGTGACTCAGGCTTGTTTTTTGTTTCCTAGTTGCCGGGAGTGAGCTCACAGCTTGCAAAGGTCAATGAAGTCCTTAAAATAGACCTTTCTAGTCTGGTTCAAAAGGTATGTTTCTTGGCAGACTTGTAATCACTTGTTTTCCCTTGGTTTCTCAAGCAGAATTCTTGTCATAGAATCATAGAACTTTAGGGGATGGAATGGACCTCACAGATCATTTAGTCCCAACCCCCTGCCCTGGGCAGGGACACCTCCCACCAGACCAGGTTGCTCAAGGCTTCATCCAACCTGGCCTTGAACACAGCCAGGGTTGGGGCAGTGTTTTGTTTCCACCTTGTCTTCCTCCATGGTGGATATCTCTCGTTATTCCATTGTTTGACCAAGATTTAATGTAGTGTTCTGTCTCTCCAGGATACTACAGATCAAAAACTACAGATGAGAGCAAATTGTCTGCTTGAAAGGACAATCCTGAAAAACCAAAAAGTCAGAAATGTGGATCCAATAGCATGCTCTTTATTTTTGGGTTCAAACTAAGAAAATAAAAAAATCCATGCTCTCCTAATTAGTTTTATTGTATTCCTGCTATTTTGAAATATTTCTTTCTAATTCTTTCTGTGCATATTTGGTATCTAATCTGGTACAACGGGCCAAGTGCAATTGCTATTAGCATTTTTGCAAGACTCTCCACAAAAGACAATGATTTTCACCTAGGTAAAATGGCTTAGTTTGAGCACTTGAAAAAGATCTAGAAAGCAGAAAATGCTTGCTAGGAATAGAAGGCAGTTTGTGAAACCAAAGGCTGTGCAAAGGGTGCTTAGAGCCCTACCTGCTTCTGAAGTGATCAGACTTGCAGGGAATAAGGCTTCAAGCATCCTTTACAATGGCTTCTCCTTTCTGTTCAGATGAGCTACTGAGCTTGGTCCCTGTGGTTCAGGCCCTTTCTTTCCCCTTCTCACTGAAGGAAGCATTGCAACTTTTTTAGAGGCAGTTGAATTTCATTTTTTGTCACATGCATTTTATGTCTGGAAGGCACAGACTTGCAAAGGGGAAGTGTTTGGCTGGTACACAGTAACTCCTTTCACTTAGCCAATCTTCATATGTGTATTCTTGATTTTTAAATGGCATAGATCTGACAGGCAACAAAGTTTGTGACTGATTGATGTATATTTAAATATAGATTACTTTTTTCAAGGAGTATTCTGGAGAACAAACTGAATCTGAAATACACTTACAGTTCCTATTTTACTTTCACCTTTTCTAATGTGCAGTGATAAAAATGTATTTTTCATGGTATTGCCACATACATTTTAGCATTTGTATGCCTTTGATCCTTGAATGAAAGAGGGGAAATTGCAAGCAATTTGACAATAAGGAACATGCTATATTTTTTTTAATTTTGATTTTTAGGGTTATGCAGCTTTTAATGATACTCCAGACTTAGTGGTGAACCAAACCAGGAACATTTTGTCAGGTGAGGACAAACTAGTTTTTCATTTTGATTATTTAATGGTTTTGTTTTCTTTTATTGATAATATGTTTTCTTGGCTAAAGATCATGAAAAATGGAAATGTAAAACTTTACTTAGTATTTTTTTTCAGTCTGGTGCCAGTAAAAAAAAAAAAATGTAGAAAGCAACTGTATCTTAATGAGGATCCAAAAATAAGTCTAAATGAGACCATATGGTATTTTATGGAGGAGTTTTATTTGTTAGGCTTTTTAGTGCTCAAGTAATAAAAAAATCTTGGGATCCCAACTGCACACTGACACTTCATTTGGTTGAAAAGCTAATTTTCTTTGACCGATGTGTTTGTGACGTATTTAGGAGTGTGATGTTAAAAAACCTGAACCTGCCTGCTGTTGTATTAAAATGTAGTGGATGGAGAAGGAAAGGTAAAAATGTGCCTTAAGGATAATTTAAATGGCTGTCTTAATTGCTGTGTTACTTGGGCTTTACACCTTTTACTCTTTGACCGTACCTGTGTGCAGTATAGCGTATGTATACTAATCTGTTCTAATTTTTGTTCTTGCATTGTGGACCTGTTCTGCATTATATAAGCAGCTGTTCCTTGTAAGTTTTCCTTTTTGGTTTTTTTTCTTACCCTCCTGGGCAAAATGAAGCACAGTATAGATCCAAGCATAGTGTACTGTGTGAATTTGCCTAAAATGAGCCACTTTTCATTAGGCAATCTAGGGCAGATTTACTCATTTTCAATATCTGCTGATACGTGTAAGCACAGACAAACCATCTTCATTTGTCTCTTTATAAACTGCTGAGGGTTTGTTTGTATAAAAACTGAGTTTGAGTTACAAAGCAAATAATTAGGTTTAATAGAAAAAGACGGCATTTATCTGTGAACTTTTAAAATGAGAGTGATTTTTTAGCTGATTGAATTTGAAGAGTAAACATCAAAACAGGCAAAAACTTGTCCAGTTGTTGTTTGAGAAAGAAGGTGTTGCCTACTACCAAATTGCCACCTGTGGTTCTACATCCTGTGGTTTCAAATGTGTCCCAAGTGGAAAGAAGGGGGCAAGTATACAGAAACTGCATTTTACAAATAGACATATGTATAATAAGTGAATTAATCATGTCTTTTTCTATCTAAATAGTGTCTATATACTCTATAAGTGTAGGGTTGCATGTTTGTTCATAAGCTGCAAGAAAAATGGCTTAATTGTTATCTCAAGAGTGTTGCTAACCAACTGGAATTAATTTATTTAAGTAATCTCTTTTAATAAGATTGAAAATAACTAGTATAGATTCTCAATATAGGTAGTCTAATTTCTTTCACAGTGTTGTATTCCCAAGACATGGAGTTTAAATAGATTTTGATCTTCTCCTTCGTAAACTTAGTGGCTTAATTGTCTGGCTCAGTGTTACCATTTGCAATATTGCATGAAAAGCAAGATTTAAACTGGCTAGATAAAAAGCGACACATTCATTATAATGAAAGGAAAGAGAGTGAGCTCTGGCTAAACTTCTACATCTTTCATCATTAAACTGAATGCTAAAAACAAAGTCTGCATTTTAAAATGCCACTGTTACTTCAAAGCTCGATGTTTTTGTTGCCTGCTTGTCTCTTCCTCACGCTTGTCTTCATGGCTTGCTTGTTACATGTGGCAAATGGCTTAATAGCATTTTATAATGCCTACATGGAATGTCAATTCCATGTATGAATTTGTAACAGTAAAATGTGTTTCTTCTTTTAGATATCAAATCTGTGCTGGAATCCATTGGCTCAAATATTACTACTTTCACAAAAACACTCCCTGTGCAGAAGATTTTGGCAGATTTGATGGTATATCTTACACAGAGTGAAGCATACGTTCAGGATTATTTTCCAGTCGTGGAGCAGTATGATTTCTACAGGTATGTACCAGAAGTAAGGCAGGAGTGAAGTGCTACTCTGTGTTAATAATTTGTCATGTTTTAATGTTCCATAAAGGCAAGTAAACTATTTATGATGAGCACAGTGAAACAAAGATGCTATAGGGCAGTTGTTTGTTGCTGGCATTTTGGTAAAAGCCAGAAACGCAGCTAATTAACCACTGGGTGTTGTTCCACTACAGAGCAAGAGGTAGTTTCTACTCTGTAGGCCTTCAGGTCTTTTTCAGGAAGGATAGATGTAGATAGACATCAAAGATGTAACACAGAAAGGAACTGCTTGTTTTATAGTGCCAGGGTGACATTTTTATGTAGGGCTTGTTTTTGATGAGTTGCAGGGAAGTTGTGAGAGCATAGGACCAGAGAGACCTTGAAGCCAATCCCTTTTTATTGCACCCTTTCTCCCACAGAGGCGGAGTAGCAGGGATTCTGCTTCACACCTCATAAATCTTTGTGCACCTATGCTTGTCTCTGCTGCTGTAGTACTTGTCCTTGTGAGTGTATGAGTTGATTGTACCTTGAGAAAAATGTACCCTTTCCATTTGAGACTCTTCTGACCCATACTGTTGATTAGTCTCATAGTTTGAAGCATAAAGTTTATTTCATACCATCAACCTTTGTCCAGATTTGGTCATTTCCGTCCTCAAGCTCATCAAGTTGTGTTCAATTCTGGACCCCTCAGTTCAGGAAGGATATTGAGGTGCTGGAGCAGGTCCAAAGAAGAGCAACGAGGCTGGTGAAGGGACTTGAGCACAAGTGCCATGAGGAGAGGCTGAGGGAGCAGGGGGTGTTCAGCCTGGAGAAGAGGAGGCTCAGGGATGACTGAACCCCCAGAATCTTAGTTAGAACCTCACCTTTAACATATTCCTTCTCTGACAGTTTGTTGTGAGCCTTAATTTGGCAAATTTATCAATGTTTTCTTTGGGGCTCACATTGAATTTAACCAAATAAATATATTGCTTTATTCTGCTACAGGATGTCTCTGTTCATCTTGTTTATAGTTTCAAAAAAGTTGAGAATATATCTCATCTGCATGGCACTCAAATGCCTGATTTTGTCAAACCTAACCTTATAGTACTTCAAGTACAAATGAAACCAACAAGCCTGTAGTTGTTCAAATTATCTTCTATGCATTCCTTTATTACAGGCGCATTATTTATAGTTCTTAATAATTTCTTTTACAAATGAGCCTGTCACCATTAATGCTTTTCTTTCTTTTTATTGGCTACGCATGTTCGTGACAATATTTATTTTACAGATCTTTCTCTACAAAGGTACAGGGAGGATAAAAGGAAACTTAAAAAATATAAGCTGGAAGAAATCACGACAAAAAGGAAAAGGAAGTGCAGAGGGAATTGGGAGAGGATGAAAGGCTAGAATGAGATGTAAAATGTGTGAATAAAAATGTATGTGCTCCTACTACGAGGACAGATAGAACTGTTATGTGATGTAATTAATAAAAATGAAAGTTAATTTCCTATCTGAGAGCTTTCTTCTGATCAAATTTCATTAACTGCTCCATGCACTGAAAGTATTCCAGCACAGGCACACAAAGCCTAGGTTTTTACAGACTTCAAGAAGTTATTTACAGTTACAAATCTAACACAGTGTACAAAAACTTAGTAAGCTTTACGGTAAGAGCAAATATAGACTTCATCACCAATGGCCAGTCCACATCCATAAATTCTCCATTGCTTCTTGAATAAATTGCTGTTTGAACATCTGCCTCCTCTGAGTCATTGTTTGTTCCACTTGGAGCACTTTGACGCTTCAGCACAGTCCACCTGCAGTAATTGAGTTGGGAACACCTTGTTCCTGTGCTGTTTGTTCCCCATTCCTTCAGCAGCAGCTGTCTGTAATCCAACAGTGACTATGTTCTGGCCCAAAATACGTGCTAGTGTACTAAATGCTCTTTTTTTTGTTGTTGCTAACATTTGTTGCTCAAACAGAACCATGAGTGGGTCAGTTGGGAATACAATATTGCCTGATTTCTTGTGCAGTTCTCCAGTGCGTTCTTTGCGTGAAAATAACCAAGAGATTTGTCTTTCATTCCTTAGGTGGCTGGGTTGTCTCATTCTGTGCTGCATGGTGGTCCTGATTCTGGTCTTTTACTATCTTGGATTGCTGTGTGGCACCTGTGGTTTTGATAAACATGCTTCTCCAACAACCAGAGGCTGTATCTCTAACACTGGAGGAAATTTTCTTATGGCGTAAGTTTTGCTTATCAGTGAAAATTTAAAATAAAGGTACCTGTAGAAGGTTAGTTTGGTTGATTTTGAAGGACATAGATATGAATAAATTTGGTTTGTTACCTCTGTTTATCTGCTGAGAAAAAAACGACAGAAATAAGTATTGATCTTGCATGCTTACACTGAGGGTCTTGGGGACTTTGGGTTGCTCTTTCATCGAGGATCATAGTTGAGGGATAGAACCTCTGAATCTACTGTTTTAAGGCAAGCACTGTAGCTAATGAATTGCTGTGTAAGCCCCTTTGGAAACTGCAAGAACTGGGAACAGCTAACTGAAAACATAAAGGGGAATTGACAGCTTTTTAGTACACTGAGCATTTGCTCAAAATTTTAAAAAGCCAGGCAAGGAGTCAAGAAACACTTGACTTTCTCAGAACACTTCATGAGGTTTGGGGTTGCAAAGTGCATAGTAGTGGTTTAATGCAATTTTTGCTGGGTTCAGAAGAAGATTGCATCTGTCTAAAACCATTTTGAGAACGCAAGGCTAGAGAGTTGAATTTAAAAAAGATAGTTGTATGGTTTTGTGGCTCTAAAACTTAATTCTTAAAACAGTTTGCACGCCCAAGGTAAATGTGAGCGTTTTAGATGCACTTTAGCTGAAGACTTTACAGAGCAAAAATATAGAAGATGTCTCAGGGGGCAAGGACATATTTGGAAAAGAGAAGTATTTCAACCATCTATCAGTTTTCATATATCTGTTATAGATGCTAACTGTTGCCTTCACTGTTGGACCAAGTGTGTGTAGATATATATATATATATATATTCTTTGTTCTTAAAAAGCAAAAACTTACCCAACTTACTTCTTTTTCAGTGGTGTTGGATTCAGTTTTATTTTCTCCTGGGTGCTGATGACTGTAGTGGTTCTGACTTTTGTCACAGGTGGAAATGTAGAAAAACTGGTCTGTGAGCCCTTTGAAGATAAAAATTTATTCAAGGTGAAGTTATTACACAATTAATAGAATCCCCATGAATCCCAATGGTCTTGTCAGTTATGTATGGCATACTGTTTTTGATGGGACGTTTCAAGTGAGTTTGGATCTGGTTTTACTTTCTCCATACACACCATATAGAGACATTTATCCTTTCTTGGTTTAATTTGCTTTGCAGTGTAAATACTGCAAGCCTGTCATCCACTGGAGACAAATTTTTCTGATTCAGCACTCCTTGGTGCTGTTGAGCTTGAATATTCACTTTCTGCATCAGAGAGTTTGAATTTGTTGTTTTGCTTGTATTTTCATTAGTGGGTGATAAGCTTAGATGTAGGAATGTGTAAAAAGACCACATGTGAATAAATACATGAGTAAACCTGGAATTATAGTAACATTGCTGAATTTTGTCTTCTAGATTTTGGATACACCTTACTTACTAAATCAGCACTGGAAAAATTATCTTGCTGGCATCCTGTTCAAAAATCCAAACATTAACTTGACTTTTGAAAAAGTGTACAGGTATTAATGCTATGATTAAGATTTATTTCAGTTCATATTTAGTTCATTTTTGTTCATTCAATATTGGTTCATATATATTGGTTTTGTGGGGCCTTCCATGCTTCATATTTCAGGTACTTACAAAAATCATGAATGTTTCTGAAGAAATTCTGATTTCCTAGTGAATCACGAGCAGCAGTAATTTTTTCCTGTATAGAGTTATTAGAGGTAGTCTTAGCATAATACTGTATGATGATACTAGTTGAGCTCTTTGATAGATTATTTTGCAGAGAGACCAACAGAAACTATTAATGATTTGTTTTCTTACAGATTGAGCTAAAAAAATATAGCCAGTACTTTTTTATTCTCAAGGATTGATTTTCTTAGAATAAGAAAACATTGTTAATCATTCTTTTATTACTTGGTCCTCAAGGTGGTTTCTAGGCTGATACATGTATCGATATTTTTCTAGTGATTGCAAGGAAAACAAAGGAATTTATACTTCCCTTCACCTAGAACACCTGTTCAATATCAATGAGATTCTAAATACTAGTATGGTAAGTGGAGAAACTATGAGTGAGTGCATGATTGGTTTTGAAGGATGTGGAAGTGTTTGCTCTTAAACACCATATAGCATGTCTGGGGTTTATGGGGGTTTAGTTATGATATACACAACATCCTGCAAGGAGGCAAGAACTGTCCAAGCTAATTTGAAAGAAAGAAATCTATTGGCAAATAAGATGTTCTTTATAAGTCTCAGTGGGCCATGGAAGATTTTCTGATGTGCTTTTTTTTTTTTTTTATGGTTGCTGGTAATAATGTTGGTTTTAACTTTGAAACTTGCATAGAATTTTGAAGTCTAGCATCTCACAAAAGCTGCTTATCCTGTTTAGTGATGGTCTTGCTGTTTATATAAATGCCTTTTCTTGGTGTGTTCTCTTCTGATTCCAGTCAGATTTATGTTGATCCAGGATATGATATACTGTGGTCCTAAGAATGGTTCGAGTTTTGCTTGGAAGGGATTGGGATAAAATAGAGTATTTTCAGTTAAGCTAAATATATATAGCTTTAT
>NW_008681005.1:39061-40554 GCF_000695815.1 Acanthisitta chloris | reverse complement strand
GCCCCCGGGTGGGCTATCTCCGCCCCCTCGGGCGCTCTCCGGAGAGCCGCGTCGGGCGCCGCTGGGCAGGTCTTGGACGGGTCGAGGTTGGCATCAAAGCCGTTTTCCTTGCGAGAAGAGGCTTCAGCATCTCGCCCGCCCCGTCTCTTGTTGATTTGCGTCTAGGCAAGGAAAATAAAATGAGTAAAAGATACGGGCGAAATAAAGCAGTAGTAAAGCCAGCCCTCTCTTCAGGGTGAAGGAACAAACCAAAGAGCATCTTGCTCTGCTTACAAACTCCTCTCCTGGTGCTGTGAAGGATATCCTACGAAGGCAGGCTAAGGAAGTTGGGGCTGTTCAGCCTGGAGAAGAGAAGGTTATGTGGAGACCTCATAGCAGCCTTGCAGTATCTGAAGGGGCTAGAGGGCAGCCAGAGAGGGACTCCTTGTTCTACAGTGATGTGATAGGACCAGAGGTAACAGATTCAAATTGAAGGAGGGGAAATTTAGGTTATATATTAGGAGGAAGTTTTTTCTTGTGAGGGTGGTGAGACCCTGGCACAGGTTGCCCAGGGAGGTAGTGGATGCCCCAACCCTGGCAGTGTTCCAGGCCAGGCTGGATGAGGCCTTGAGCAACCTCATCTAGTGGTGAGGTGTCCCAGGTGTCCCTGACAATGGCAGGGGGGTTGGGACTAGATGATCTATAAGGCCCATTCCAACCCCTAAAATTCTATGATTCACATGATAAGGTGGGCTTAGATTCATTTACTTAGAGTAAAATTCAGTTTCATTCACACCTCAGCCCCAGTCTTTTCAGTGTCAATGGCTTTGTTTGCAGAATAAGAATACAGATTGTGATTATTTTCCTAGGTTTGTTTGAATTTGTTCACCTTGCACAAGATTTCTTCCATCTGAGCATAGACCTGCCAGCACAACCATTCAGCAGAAAAAGGTATGAATTTTTGTTCTTATTAGCAGCTTTCATACTAAAATCACAGCAAGGCAAACACAAACCCAGATATGAAATATAAATAACAAACAATGCCCAGATTGGAAACCTTTTAGAGATTACATTAGACCCTGGAACAGGGCCCCTGACTCTGTCAAAGAAGTGTTATCTTGAGATTGTCAATGCATGCTTCAGGGTAAGAGTGACTTTGTCCCCAGAGACCCAAGGGAACATAGCAAGTGACATCAGTCATATTTTGGAGACTGCAGAGCCTAGTGTCACTAAATGTCAACTAAATCTCTGTACATGGCTCTCTTCAAAGAGTCATTCCTGAAGTGCTGAAAGGTGAAAGGGGCTAACTAAGCCAATTAAAGAAACATTTACTAGGTAGGGGAAGGACACAGTGATCTACAAACCAGGTATATACCAATCTGTTTTGTTTTCCTTCAGTTTCCATTTAGGTGAGTGGGTGAAAAAACATGCCCCTCTACCAGAGGTAGGACATTAGCTGACAAAAGGCAGGAGGCTTATTCCAAAGCAAGGGCCATTTCTTTTTCCCCTAGAGC
>NW_008681005.1:29070-39043 GCF_000695815.1 Acanthisitta chloris | reverse complement strand
ATTCCTCATGAAGCCAGAGACAACACACTAGTCTGCCCAAAAACAAAAATAAAACGTGAGACAGGCTTCTTTGGGAAAAGCAATGTTACATGTGAAAGAGGAATTGCAACTGGAATTTACAGGAATGCTAGCAGTCATTCCATCAGGTCACATCCTGATCCTACTCACTTTATTGTAAATAAAGAGCGGTCCCAGGGACACACCAGCAACAGCAGCTCCTTATTAGGCCCTTTATTCGAAAGTCTGAGCTCTTCAGAAATAATTAAGTGGAGAGACATTTTATGGTATTGAAAACAAACTTTAGTAATTTCTTAGTGAAACCAGTGTTTTTTCTTTTGCAGAAACTGACTCACGTAAAAAGTATCCACAAAGGAACCATGCAACTATACTTAGGGATACAAATAGACTAGGCTTTGTCAATCCGTCCACTGTCAGTTACAGGTGGAACAAAAGTCTGCTTTGGAGTAAGTCGATGGCTACTAGGTTTTTTACCTTTACAGCAGATATAGACATAATAAAAAGAGAAATGAGCATTAGGAAGTCACCAGAGCTGCATCAGGCTGAACCCCACCACTTTCCAGAGTCACTAATTTATAAAGAAAGAAGAAATAGTAAAGCATAAACAATAAATGAAGCACATCCAACATTTCAATCAGCACAGTGCACTTATTACATAGCCGATATAAATATATTCTGCTAATGCAAGAAGTTTGGGCCAAGAATGAGAGCAAAGACACTTAGCTATAATTGTTGCAATTAAGAGACATTTGACAAAATATTGCTTAATATTTGGAAGTATACAATTATAAAAAGAAGATCTCTATCAAAATGGTTAGTTTAGTATAATGAATGTGACAGCAAATATATATTCTGTATATCTGTCTATCTAACTCTGTGACAACACCACACCACATCATTGAGGTATAAACTATAGATTATGCAACTTTGGGTGGCCCGAGGGACAGGAGAACTGAGATAGAAAGCAGAAAATATGGAGAGAGATGGAAGCCCTGTGGTGGCAGCCCTGTTTGGTCAGTACACACTATGAAAATACAAGATAGGTCTGACACTTAGAGTTATAATTTCAAAGGGTCTTTCCTGCTTGGGCCTATGGAAAGGGAGCCCTTTGGATCAGCAATGTGGATATTCTTTGGGGACATTGATAGAAAACTTGGCGTCTTGTGATAAACACCTGAGAAGTCTGGCCTCAAGCCTATAAATGTTAAGCAAGGGCAAAAATAATTATAAATGTAGAGTACGTTCCTGAGCCTACTGAATTCCATGAACGACTTTATCAACGTCATCTGGCTTTTGTTCAGGCTGAGAGTCATTATTACAATTACTGACAAGAATGTAATACCACAAAGCAAGGTTTTGCAGGCGAGCAAGTGCAGCACTGATTCTTCTTCTAGGGATAACTTTGCTATGCAGTCAGCTTGCTTCTTTTCGCTGACAAAAAAATCAACTATTGGACATCCTCCATATTACGCTCTTTATCACGTTCATTTTACACATACATTGACATCATCCAAACTAGGTAGGCAAGTGTTTGGCTTCATTTTAAGAAATGTTAAAGTGTTAAAATGCTGATGAAACTGAAAGTATCCAGACTGTTTATTTTTTGACAATTCAACAGTGGGTAAAAACATGAATGTGAATTGTAGAGAAATAATCAGCAAAATGGAGATCTTAGGAGAGGAATAAGGTAGCAAACCCAACTAATCTCCACTACTACAAGCTTCCCAAGACCATAATATTTCAGCATCTATTTATCCCATCAACATGCCTAGGAGGTAGGTGAATAAAAGACATGCATTTTACAGGTGGCAGGCTTTGCCTGCGATATTTGTGGTTGAACCCTGGTCTCCAGAGCCTCTAGGCAAGTCTCTCATCCTATACTGGGCAGTGAAGGTCCTGGAAGAAGCAAAGGCTGCATCTCACTGCTTCTTTTTACTTTAGGTTAAAGCCAAGGGAGAGGGAGCTTGCAGGGTAGGACACAACCAAGGCCAGGAGGGCAAGCATTATGGAAAAAGAACTCCTGGAAAGCTTGGAGAAAACCTAACACAAGTATGTCACATTTTTCTTTCTGTTTTCCATGCCTGCATTTGAAGCAGGGTTGAGTGTTTCATTCCTCTATGTGCAGAGCTCTCCCCATGCTGTACTTCCCTCCGCAATGATTTACAAACTGCCCTCCTCTACTTCATTCTCCTTCTTGGGGAGATTGCCAGTCCTGTCAGCTTTATCCTCTCTGACACTTTGCTCTGGAAATATTTCAGGATCAGACATGCTTTCCTTGCTTTCGCTGCCTATATTTCTGGAAGGTCCATCAACCAGACAATGCTCTGCACCCGAGCCTGATGCCAGTGCCAGAACAGGGTTGAGTTAGCAGCCACTTAGTCTGCAGAGTCTAGTACCAGCCTCATTCTACAAACAGTAGCAAACCTGAAAAATCCAGGGAAACAGGAAGCCTCTTGAAGTGCAAACCTTCCCCTTATTCAGACCTTCTGGCTGTAGTTGCTGATGGAAAGGAATTTGCAGGGAGAATTGCAGATTGACCTAAATCTACAACTAAATATAGCCTTGCAGTGGTGGGGGGAAGGAAGGGAAATATGGCAGGCATGGGGAGAGCCAGGAATACTCTTTGGTTACACAAAACCTATATTGCTCAAACCAGCACAGTTAGGCATAATTAATTAATGATGAGTTTTAATAACAGGAACTCTGTGCTTAGACTCTAAGTAAATTTGAAATAAGGGAGATTGTGTGTTCAAAAGATGTGTTACAAAGCTGTACATGTTACAAAAAGAAAACACGTGTAAGTACCAAATATTACTCACTGAACAAAAATAAAGTGAATGAGTCATATTAAACAACTCTATAAACAAATGTTGCAAAATGCCTGGGAAGGCTTAACTAATTCAATTGCTAGGCATTATGTTCCACTCATGTGGTCTTCCTCTAGCAGACTTTAAAAACTAATGGGATGCCTTTGGGACCTTAGTGTGAACTGCAGAGGAAGAGCATGTAATGTAAAGGCTAAGTGTGCACATTAATGTCATCTTCTCACCACTGAACATGAAACATCTGAATGATGCGATTTCAACTCTCTCATCCCCTAGACAAACTTACTTTGCAAGAAGACTTAGCCAAAATCATGGATCTCCTGCCAATCTTGGGAGGAACAGGCTCTAGGGAAGACTGAAGGACTTGGGATTTTCATCTTAGTTTGTCAAAAGTATCAGGAACATAAAAACAACTTTCATTTCAATACAATAGTAGAGTACCACCTGAAATAATTTTGCAAATATGTGATTTAGGATTGATGGTCATCTCAACAGGACTCAGCTCTGTCTTATCCTATGCGTCATTTGGAGGTACTTCCAGTGTCAGTGCAGGGTCTGGAGAATGCTCAGAGTAGTGAAGGCCTTGATCATGCCTGAACCTGGGATGGCACAGTTTCAGGATTGGAAGACCTCCAGGCTCTCAAAGGTTTTCTCTGTCTCTCTTAGGGTATCTTCATACATCATCTCCCCTTTGGCATGACCTCACTGACCCTCTAAAACCGCCATGTCCTCCTGGATTGTGGTAGATTCATTCTGTGAAAGGTTTTAGTGGAGCTGCTAGGAAGAGCTCTAAAGTCCAAAGAGTTTCGAAAGTGCAAACTTTGCCTTGACATGTACATGACTCCTAAAAAGTACTTTCATCTCTATGGTTTCCATGCCTATTTAGGAGAAGGAAATCTCCCTCAGATGCCTCATGAAGTCTATGAGTCTTGAAAGGTGCATTTTAAAGGTTTGAGCTAGTAGCGATGGGTTGAGCTCAGAACCAGTGTGACATGTGCATTACTTCAGTGTTCCAACTTGTCTTCTGCACGTCACACAAACATAAACCCTAACACTGGTGAGAGATGTGGTAGTAATTACCCTGGAAGTGGTGGTAATTACACTGGAAGTGAGACTGACAAAGTTTCAAGTGTCAGAAACTACAAGTCTGAAGTTCTATGTTACATGAGTAATTTTGCTGGCAATGGGATGCTCAGTATCTGCTATTGCAGACCAGTTAATGTGAGGCTTAGCTTGACACAGTGGTATGAAATATTGCAAAGGTGATGAAGTTATCTCTGCCCTTGTTTATTGCCTGAATTCAATTCCAGTGTTTATAAGACAAAGAACAGTATTCCAATAGCGGGAAAATAAAGAGAGAGATTTAATTCAGTAGTGCATATGAATAATACTTGAGAAGACAAATAGTGTTTGGTTTAGTTAATGTATTGCTCATTAGTGAACCACAATACAGACATTTTTTAAAAGACTTCAATCACCATGACAACCTGATAACATTTAGTCACATCATTTCCGAATATGATTATCCTCCTTAAAAACTTTTCTTTTTTATGAAAACAGAGGGCAGATTTCAAGTCTGTGGTCTGTTCTTAAGATAACCCGTGAGTTCCCTCTTTGAAAAGCACTGCAATACAGTGGGAAAATGCAAGAAGTGAAAGAAAAATATAACCAGAAGAGTGGGGATCTGTATTAAAGTTGTAATCCCAAGTTCAAGGAAAATCGTGCTGTCCTACACTGCAAAACCCATACAGAGGGGGTGATTTTCACATATAATTTAGACTTTATGTGTTACTTCTAATAGGATCTTCATCGTGGTGTAACAATCCTACGATGGAGGGGATCAGCAGCAATCAGTGGATGTCATTGCAGGACAAAAGGAGATAGAGATCAAGAATTTTGGGGACACTCATCCTTCCAGTCCTTCAGTAGCACAGCACAGAAACCAGCTCCTGGTGCAAACCTGCAGAATGCTTCTGGGCCAGTCTTTGGGCAGGACTGTCTGGTCTCCATACTGATTTGTCCCTGAAACTCTGAAAGACTTGAAATGCCCAGGAGTGCTTGGCAACAGATCATGTCAGGGGCTTGCAAAATGTGTTGCTATACTGGAAAGAGGGGGGAGGATGTCTGCTTTTTCTCCCATGGGCTGTAGCTGGTCCAGGTGATGGTCACACAAGGCAAGGTAGGTGTGGTTCAGCCCCAGTGTACAATGCTAACACAACAGAGGCAGGTCAGCCCCCAGTAATTCCCTCCTGGGGTGAAGACAGGTCACGTCTCCCTGGTTTTCTGAGAACATTACCTACTTCATTTTCTGAAGCAAACTACTTTAAGAGCACAGTAGCCTCTGTCCGCTTGCAGCTAACATAGCTAAATGACATGGCTTGATAAATAGGTTGAATTTTATCGGTAACCTCTGCTGTCTTACACTGATTTACTATCATCATCTCAGGCACTGCCAAATTATTATTTTATTGGGAAGGAAAATAGAGGTACCACAAAGTGACACTTATTCCTAAGAAGAATTTGGCAGGCAGCCGTGATAAGGAGGACTAAGTGGCCCGAGTCTGATCCTCCCAGTGGGACTGCTGCAGTGTGAGGATTCCCTTACTAGGATACAGAGGGAGTGGAGCCTGCAGCCCCCCTTGGCAGGCGTCCTGGCATCTCATTAGGTTAACACTTTTTGGATGAAACATTTGCAAACTCCAAATGTGTGCAAACTTGCAATTGCCTGGTAATTAATTGTGATTTCCTGACAGAAATTGTTGCAATTAGTCAGTTAAGGACTCTGCTTCTGGTCTAGGCAAGATGACTGCCAGCAAAGTTACTGGTCAGGAATTTGCAGAAAGCCAAGAAGAAAGTGTGCAAAGACTGTCAAAATAGATTTGGTCTGGGAGTCTGAATTAATTGGATTAATATTCAGGGGGGAAATAACACATTTTTATTGTACAAATGAATATAAATAAAGGACCCAAACCCATGATTTGAATTCAGAAAACTCTGGGTTTAGAGATTTGACTTGATTTATGAAGTCTTAAGGCCAATCATCTTGAATATATTCAACACTGAAATTTTGCACCATTATTTCTGACTTTTCTTGTGCCTCACAGGGCAAATATTATCCCCAGACCTTGTTTTCATGGGAACCCAGTGTGTGATTCCCCCCATAGTTAGCTGATATTGGTGAAGGGCTGAGGAGCCACCCCAAACTGGTACCCTGCTTCGTGCCTTCCCTGGTTCCTGGTTTTGCACAAGAATGTGTGGGATGGGAAGACTTCATAAGGACTATTGATAATAGAGGTGATATATAAGACCTTCATCATTATTATCCTGACTGCAAAGCAACCCAGTCAAGAGCTTGAACGTAGAAAGGAAAGCAGGCAAGCAGCCTTGAGCAAGACAGTGTTTTCCAAGGTTCAGGCTGAGAAGGGTCACTGGGGAGCCCAGTCTGAAAAGCACAGATACGCAATAGGTCTGGTGAGTGCTCTGCAGTGCTACAGGTGTTTTTTGGGTGCTGGCCATTGCCCCGGAGCAAACATTGCTGGCACAGTGAAGTATCCCTGTCTCTAAGCCATTTAGCAGATTGCCAGTGTACCAGCTTTCTGAGACAGGAACAAAACACCTGCAAATAATCCTTTTACTGCTGTCTGTGCTTTGTGGAGAGCATAGCTCTGTTCAGGCTCTGCTCTGCATAGCTGTTGTTCAAACACAGGAGCACTTGTGGCACAGGACTGGGCCACAGGGAGCATTTGCAGAGTGCTTGCCTTGGGATTAGCTGGGGAGGTACCACAAAAGGCTGCAGACATCCAGGCCCTAGGGACTCCAGTGTGCCCACAGGCATTCTCAGTGGGATCACCGTGCAACATAAGCACAATTAAACCATAGCACTTTAGATGTTTGTCAAGGATGGTGGCAAAAAGCAAGCAGCAAACAACATGGTGTGTCTAGATCAGCCTTCCTTGTGGGCCCTGGCAGGCTGCTGAAGCAAGAATTTCCTCCCCAGCATTGCACTGGGATGGTATTTGGGAGTGTGTGATCTAAGGCAATGCAGCTCTGCGCCAAGCACCAACCTCCTACCTCTCAAAGAGATGCTGAGCTCCACTTGGCCCTCTGCACGGTGGGAGTGGGAAAAAGGGCCGAGGTTTCTTATCTCTTATTTCATAATTTTATTGAAATATTGTGGCTGATTAAGTACTTGAGAATGACTCTTCATGCAATTTTGGTTTTGCAAGCTCCTTAGGGACTGGTCCTTGTAGCCTGTGTTCTCCATTTCAGTATGAATAAAGGAGGCTATGTAAAACTGTCCTTCAGGAATTATAATTATGAAAACCCCATAAAATTATTCAAAATGCCCCTCCATACACTCTTAATGCCATCACACTAACCTTATTCTGTTTTTAAATTATAAAAATCTTTGTTCCTTAACTAAGGATGAGGATCCAGCCCAGAACTACACATTTCATAGGAGTTATAAACTCCTTAAGACAAGTGGCTCTAATGGAAACAAAAACAACTCTGTAATGGTAGCAGGTGCAAAATGAAGCAGTACATTAAAAATAGCCTGGCTGCATTCTCCAGTGGCATGAGTTCTACATGCCTATCACTCCAAAATAATCCATTTATCCTTTCTCCCCACAGTTGCAAGAAGCCATCTCCATGCTGTGTATCCTTGGGCTCTGCAGGCACAACTGTAACATCTAACCACAGCCCGCCAGTCAGGCAGTCCCCTCTGCCTTTCTTTAAGCATCAAAACCTTTTTCCTGGCTTCTCCCTGCTGCAGGTGGGGACAGAATTTTGACAAGCCAATGCGTCTCTTCAGCCTCTGATAAGTGCTCACTTTATTCTTAAGACTCCACCCAGCCTGTCTGCAACTTCTGTCTGCCATTTCTTCTCCAGGGCCAAACCCTCACTCCAACCCAGGCTTCCTTTCCTTTAGGACTGATTTTTTGTGTCATCTAGTGACCTCACAGGATATTTTTTTAAGAATTCCTCTCCATGTTTGCATTTGCCAGTCAGATACTTGGGAAAGCTGACTCAAAAGCAGCAATGAATGTAAGTGCTGCCATAAATGTGTGCTAAAATAACGGAAAACAGTCTTGAAGTCTCTGGATGCATTCTATGGGTAGTCAGCCCACTTCGCCCAAGTGAAGTCTTCACTTATCCTCTCCTTTGCTGAAGGGTCCTCTGGGTCTTGCTTGGCTGCAAAAGTATTCATTTTGCTAATGAGTGGAAACATCCAAATCAAAAATTTCCAGGCAAAATTAAAACTTTCAAATAGTGCATCCTAATTCTAGTTGTTAGGCAATGGGAAGAGCTGAAAGATACCATTTTAATATTGTTATTAAAAGCAGCCTTTGGAAGTTGAGTTGTTGAGTGCTTATATTTATTCCTATTCGCCTGGGTTGGTTCTCATGTTGATCTCATGAGACCTGTTGATCTCAACAACCAAGGTTGTAATAGCAGAGAAGACACAGAGTTGACCAACCGAACCACAGTCCTAGTAATTTTAGTGGGGGCAGGGTTTGTCTGTAGACTTCAGCCTCTTAACAAGCCAACTCGTGTCTCTGTTGCTCATTACAAGGTCTGTTTCAGAGTATGTCAATGAAGTTCATCTGCTGATGGCTGAATATTATTTTATCTAGATAAATGTTTTACAGGGCATTTCCCAGCAGCTTCTGAGCTGCAGTCAGTGAGCCAGGAGATATGAGGCCTTTATTGCAGTTGGTTTATATCACCCATCATAAATTAACTCTTCTAGTGTAAATCAGTTTGTCACAGCTTAGTGCTGCCATGTACACAGACCTGGGTGACTTGCTGTCTGTCACAGGGACTCACCCATGAAAATCCAGGTGCCCTGGGTGCTTGAGGTACACACAGCAGAGCTTGGCCCTGGCAGCCCCCAGTGAGCTGCCTCTCTCTTCCAGGGTCTGGCTGATGTTCTGCCCAGTGTGAGCAAGACACTTGTGGAGCTGCATGAGGGAAAGCTTTCACATGCTTCAGTTTACCCATAAGCAGCAAACATAGCTAGTTTGCCTAAAATAATATCTGCTGTTTGGAAGAGCAGGTTTTACTCCATGACTGAACAACAGGTATTAGTCTTTGTTTTAAGCTAGAAGATGACTCATTGAGGGGAGTAATTATTTTTTTTAGTGTCATGTATTAATTCACAAGCTTCTAGGAGGCTAACATGCCAAGCCCCACGGGAAGGCCTGTTTGACTCTCCAGTAACTGACTCTCTCTCTTCTGTGTAGGGCTATTCTCCTCTGATGGCTGGACTTTGCCTGGTGAACTCAATATTTATGATACCCTACAGCAGAGAGGAGAAAAGTCTTTTCCTACCCTTCTGCTCTGGTCAGCCAACCTCACCTGCAGTGCATGCTCTTCAAATGCTATGGAACTCCCCAGACACTAATTCAAGGATTTAATTGGTAGCACTATTCTTGTCCATCAGCATTTGCAGTCTTCTGGAGGCACCAGAAAGTGACTGGGGACACCAGCCGGCACTTGATTAGCCAAGGTTTGTTGGCAGACAGTTAACATAGCATAGTCCTTCCCCATGGCTGAAAATTTCTGTAAGCTTGAGGCCTTCCTCATATTCCAAATCCATGCTCTGTTTATATTTTCTTTGTCCTGAACAAAAATTGGCCCCATTGTGTGGGAGCAACACTGGAAAAGAAAAACAAGAAACATCCACTGAGAGAAAATGGATATTGTGGGAGCTGAGGAAATGCACATACTTTGCTGATTCCATTTGCTGATGATGTCAGAGTCAAAGAATATCTCTTAAAAAAAACCCTTGGCAACTTGGAATCAAAAGCTCTGTTCATCACAGTCTCTTGTTAAAAGAAGAAATGTAAACACTCTCCCTTGCCACCCCCCGTCCCTCCCAACCTCCAAGAAATTAAATCTGGCTCCATTTGGATGGACCCTCAGATGGAATCAAGAGTATGTCTCCAGGGAGGGAGGCGTTAATGTTCCGGGGGAGGGATGGAGCAGCGGGGGGGACAGGAAAATTTGATTGTGCTATGTGAAATGCAGGGATTCAAGCTGCTGCTTTTCATGGAGGCTGAAGAAGGGCAGCCTGACACTTTACAGATTGGGTGTAATACACAGGAAATTTGTCCTTTCTGCCAGAG
>NW_008681005.1:18079-29029 GCF_000695815.1 Acanthisitta chloris | reverse complement strand
CCCAGCCACTTTGCTTGGCTGGTAAAAGCTCAGGAGAAAAGGGTTAAATAAATGTTTGTGATATGATAAGGTGCTTGTTTATTCAAGGGATGACAGATTATTGGCTCCCAAGGCAGGGTTGAAAAATAGTACAAAGGAGTTGGCGTTCCCTTCACTGATGTGATTTCCTCCTAAGGTTTTGCTCTTTGGTAGGAACAATATGCGCTGGGAATTAAGAGGGATGACTTTATTTCAGGCTGGAACAGACAGACTAAGAGCTGTTTTCTGGAGTCACTGACTGGTTTTGGTTTTGTGGGTTGTTTTTTTTTTAAAGTTTTTTATTTCTTTTCTTTCTGCTGATGAACTTCTCCCAAAGTCTTTGGGAATGGGGTTATCTCCAATCTGGGAGGAACACCCAGCATGGTAAACTGACTAGAACCCTTCAGATTAGGGGTTTGACCCTTTTACTTTGTACATAATTTTCTATTTTATCACCATGTCTCTAAAGCTAGCTCCTGCTTCACTGCCCTTGGATAAGAGCTCAGGTCCTTGCTGAGTGCTGCACATAAGTCAATAAAAGCCAGGCGTTACAGCAGAGCTGACTGCTGCCAGAGGACTACATGCATGTCTTACAGATCAGATTCTCCTCTCACAAAAGTGCTGGTGAAATCCAGAGCAGCCCTTTTTGATTCAAGTGCAGCAGACAGACACTGAGCCACAGGGTGCACCTGGTCAGGTGCCTGAGGTGCCTCCCAGGTACCTCTGGGAACAACCTGCATTGGGAGTGTGGGGCCAGGGCCCATGAGGTTAACCCCGAGGACTGTAACTTTGACTGTAACTGGACATATTTTATAGATAAAGATAGAAAAGGTGCCACTTCATGCCAGTTTCAGATGCCCTAAAATTGTCTTTCATTGCCCCTCAGGTATCGACTGGGATGAGCTCCCTCCTCCACCACAAAATGCATTATGCCAAGGGGCTGGGGAGGATGTCAGGGGAGGAGTTCATGGGCCCTATGCATGGACCCTATGCAGAGGGTCAGGGTCCTCCTCTCTAACTGTGGAGCTGCCTGGAGCCACTGGTGATGGCAGCAAAGCCCAGGCCTGTGGTAAGAGCATCTGCACACCATGGGGAGGTGGGGATTTGGGTGACATCAAGTGTTTCCCATCACTTATGTAACTCTGAAAATGATTTGCCAGCCAAATGTCTGAAGCACCAGGATGACACTCCATCAGTGCCATCAGCCAAGGAAGTTTTTTACATTGAAACTTCACATTATTAGGACAAATACACATTGTCTGGTCACAACATATCAAAAGGCGAGGGGAGGATTTCTCACCAGCATGAGATGTGTGTGACAGCTCAAGTGCAGGGACAGCAGTGATGTGGCTCTGCTGACATCAGTGCCTAGGCTGTCACCCGGAGGCGCAGCAGTGATGTTCAAGCTGCACTGAGCTGGTCAAGTCAGTGAGCTTCATATACTGCGGGAGAGCATGCTAGTGGCTGCTTGTTTGGAAAACCAGACAGCAGTTCCCATGATCCTGGAGTAAATGACAGTTAAGCCACACATTTGTTTTCAATGCTTGGATCTGGCACTGGATTCCTTTTTGAATGAAAACTATGCCAAACATCTTTTATAATTTTTTTTCCTCAAGCAAATATGTGAGCAATCCAGAAGCAGACTGCCAGAAACATTTGGTTTTCTTCCTAAGAAGTGGGGTAAAGGAAAAAAAAACAACCACACACGCACACAACAAATTTTATGTAAAGGCTTAAAAGAGGCCAAGTCACTTTAAACACTGGTAGGACTGGGCTATTGAACTCTGCTCTTCTGTGTGTGTGTGCACGTGCAAGGGGAGAATAAATATGTATGTGTTTGGGCTATGCATGGAAAGACTTTCACACTGCTCAGTCCTTTCAGGTACTGCACTGGCTTGCAAATAAATATACATGCATAAAAGTAAAAAAATAAAGATAGGGGAAAATATTTAAAAATTAAAAAGGGTCTGAATCAAAGCTCAAGACTAGAACTTGGCTCATGGAAGGAAAACTCTGGCTCACTTCATGGGTAAACCCAGGAGTAAGCTATAGGAGCTAGCAGATTCACATGTCTTCAGTGCTGCAACAGTGTGGGCCCAAGCAGCAAAGACACTGCTCCTAAAATCCTTGGAGCCATACGCATTCATGGCAAACAAAGATCAAGCAGGGGTGCAGGCTGCACGAGAAGGTGGATTAGCGTTCAAAGGCCGAATCAAAGGAGAAAGGAGATAAGGTGAATGGCGTCATACCAAAGACAGCTATTAAATGTAATGGTAATCTGCTGAGCCACAGCCAAACAGAGCCTTTTCGCCTTGTTGGACGTGAATAACTCAGGGATGGATGGGGGGCAGGGGAGTGGGGAGGGTATAGAGGGGTGAAGGTCTGTCTGAAGTCTTGTTCCTCAGCATTTCTAGGCACACAAAGTTCCCTTCTCCTTTGCTCTGACTGGTCCTGCTAGACCTGCTGTGGTACCTGAGCCTTCCACCTTGCAGGGAACTTAGCCGAGCATTTAATTTGGAAAGCACTCACTGCTCCCTGGTCACTCATCTAAGGAGAGGGGCCCCTTCCCAGCCTAAAATCCCAGGGAAAAGGGGTCTGTAAGTCTTGTCTTCCCTACAGCTCCTCATTGCAGCCTCTGCTAATTTAACTTTTCCGTTCCTAACAGCATTTCATTATGAATGCTTAAATGATTTGTACTGCCTTAAATCTCCTTTGACCATCCTACTAAGATATTTCTTCCTAATTAATATTCAGCTGTTAATATCTTATAAAAAACACTTTGTCAGGTTTATGCTACAATATTGCATTAGCATCTGTTTGGATCTTGTTTCTTTGTGCAATCTTAATAGCTGTTATGATCTCCTTACATGTCTGAATGGTATTTTACTATACTTTCAGCATCTCACTGTCTCTATACCTTCTCCTGTGCTGCTGCAACATTTACTAGGACTGGGAGGCCAGATCATCCTAAAACCAAGTCCTGTCCTTAGTCCCACATGAATAAAAAGTATCATTTTAGCTATACAGAAGCCACACAGTTATTAATAAAACCCCTTCAAAATGCCACTTGGCCCCATGCACCCTATGCCCATGGTGTCTTCATGGGCAGTTTACTGTCTGGTGTGCTGCAGGTCATGTGCTTAGGAAGGAACAATGCCTACGTATCCCAGAGAATTGTGTTTGGTAGTTTAGAGCAGGTATTTCTAAAGTCTTTTTGAGAGTTACCCCTAGTGCTCTGAATCAGAGTGGAGGTAACACTTCCCCAGTTGGGGTGCAGTCCTGTCCCTGTTGGTGAAGTCAGTTCATACCACGAGCTGAACTGGTTTAAATAAACGTTGTAAAATATCCAACTCTGCAATGTGTCAGTAATCTCTTCCAATAGAAATATTCTTACACATCTCCTTCAGTCCTTCAGCTGCCATTTATGTTTATCCACACAAAAAAAAGGAAGGGGGGGGGAGAATTTTGTTGCATACATGTGCTCCTATCCCTACCTATATGAACAAATTATTCCAATCCAAAAAAGCAACAGTTCAGGATGCAAAGAATTTCTTCAGTACAGGGAGAAAAATAGTGCATCAATGGGATTGCATATTTTTAGTTCCAGCTTTTGTTTTCAGGATGCTCTTTCAATTTGTGGGTCAGGTTAAGTCAAATATTTCCATTCAGTGTTTCACAGAGAACAGACACCCCTTTCGCTGCTGAGCCATTTCTCTTCTTGGACATGAAGTTGGTCTTCAACCAAGCCTGGGTAACAGGTTAACAGAAAGTCAGAGGAAGGTCTTGTAGGATGCAATAATTCTTCTCTAAGAGACTATGTGGAACCAGAGCAGAAGGAGGTTATGTCCTGAGGCTGTGTCTTTGCATAGACCTCACTGTCTGCTGGGGGCACCATTAGCTGAGGCTCAACATTAGACCCCTCACCAAGGCTGCTGCCATTCAGCAGAGGGTGGATTCTGAAACCAAAGGCTTGCTTGTCAGGTTTGCACAGGACACAGAAAGCGCCAGGCTGTAAACCCTGATGCTCAGGCACATCCAGGGCTGTTCTGTTATATGGGACTCAGAGTTAAGGCAGCTCTTGACCCAGTCAGTCACCACATCTCCATCTTTCATCCCCACAGGCCAGTTTTTCCAGCTCCAAGCACAGTTTCACCACCATCCCGCACCAAAACTGTGCCACCGAATGTGGCATGTTCCCTGTCTGCCCCTGCCCACTGTGGCACACAGCCAGTATGTTCTTTCTTTGCTACGATCACTGTGATAGGTGATAGACCTCCTTCTTCCCTCTAACCTCCCACCCCAAGAGGTTACATGCAGAAAGCAATGATAATTTGGTTGCTGATGCAGTTCTGCAATGATAGGGATCACAATCAGCGAGTCTTTGATTACAGCCTTTTGAAGCTGAGGCAAAGGCTGTGTTTACCACATCCCCCAGTCACCACCAGTCACACGGCTTCCTGGCACTGCCTCTGGGGTGATGCACAGACTCTGCTTCCCCGGCACAGCTTTATCCTGTGAGAGGTGTCGTTTTGCCCAGTACAGGAGTAATTCCTTCAGTCGCAGGGAAGCAATCGATCATGCCTCTAGCTTGGTGGCACTAGCCTGGCCAGGAGCCCCCCCAGACCTCCTCCCTGCCGGATACAGACAGAGCTGCAGGAGAACTAATGATGCCGTAGCAGCCCCAACTTCTGGAATTTCCTGGCTTTTCATAATCTTAACATCTCATTAGCGTTTATTTGCAGATGCATATCCTTGTTCTCTTCTCACACAGGCTGCTGTAAATCACTGCTGCCTCTGCTGCAGTCACTGCAGTCACCTCATAAAGGAAAGGCCAGTTCCCAGAGGCAGGGAGGCTGCTGCAGAAGCAGTGTCTTCATCATGAGGGCCTAAGCCTCCAAGCTAATTGTGCCATCTCCAGAGGCCAAAGTCAAAGCCAGCTCCTGATTTGAACTTTCTTCTCATCATCTTGCCAAGCATTGGAACAGGCTGTCCAGGGAAGTGGTAGAGTCACCATCCCTGGAGGTATTTAAAAGACATGTAGATGTGGCTTTTAGGGACATAGTTTAGTGGTGAACTTGGTAGTGCTGGATTAATGGTTGGACTTGATGATCTTAGAGGTCTTTTCCAACCTAGAGGATTCTATGATTCTATGATCTTCACCAAACCAAACTCACAGAACTTCACGGAATTGCCCTTTGCTAGCTCCTGCTTGGAAGAAGAGCCACCTTTATTTTGAGCAATGGATTCAGCCAGCCTTTTAACAAATGGAGGAGGTTTTGGCAAATATGCTTTGAGCAAGCAAATGCTTTATCTGAATGCAGAAAGCAATAATTAATATTATATGCACTAGAAAGGCGTGTAGCTTTATTTTTAGCTAAGTAGGAAATACTGAGGTTAGCATGGTTATTCCAAGGTTGAAGATCAAGTGGCAAACTGGTTAAAGTATAAACAGGACTGGAGAGAGATGAAACAGGGAGCATCTGTCTTCTCTTTATTTGTTCATGGTAATCACTTATAGTCAATATTTTTGCTGTGATAAAGCTGCATTTCAAATAGAGATTTGTGCTTGGTGAATTGGTCTCCAGTTATGTTAGAGTAGAATGTTATTCAGTCATAGTACACACTATCGATTATCACACCAAAAGCAGATTATGCAAATGATGGGGAAATCTCTTCTATTGGAAAAAGCCTCAACCAAACATTTTAATAGTATTTCATCTCCTTTTCAGGAGGAGGCCCAATTACCCAACAGTGAAGGAGAGAGACAGAGGCAAAAGAGATCTCATAGGTCACTGCCTTGAACCGCAGGTGGCCCCCATTGCTCAGCTCCACATTCAGACTTTCCAAAAGATCCAGAAGTGTAAAGTATGAGCCTGTTGGCCAAGCTGTCTCCTCTCCCCCATGCTGCTGCTCAAGCTTCCCAAGATTTTGCCAACCCGTCCACTCAAGTCCCTCTTAGAGGGTGGCCCAGGTACCTGCTGACTGGCTCGCCACCACTGTATCATCCCTCCCTGTGGCATGGCCAAATCTGTCCCTCAAAGGGGCACCAACACACATATATGCATCAGCCATCCCCACCTCTGGCATTTGCTTAGGAATGCAGACCCTCACATTGCAACCAAGGCCTTGCTGCTGAAAACTGAAGCCCCAGAGAAGACATTTCTCCCCCATAGAACTCTGCCATCCCTCTTTCAGGCCTTCCTCAAGGCACTGTAGTCCCACCCCAAGATGGAAAACCCTCTGTCACCTGGTAGGTGTTTGGAGCACAGCTGTGGGGAAGAGAGACCACAGTTAAGTAGCCACTTGTCCTCACTGTCCCTGCACGCCTGAGAACAGGACAGACAGAACACTTCACTCCAGGGCACTATGGTGGTACAGGATCCCAGCTCTGAACTTATATCCACCATGAAATACCATGCTCTGGAGAGAAGGCTCAGCCCAGGAGAGCCCAGCATCTAAGCAGCCCCTGTGGCCATTCCCTCCGTCCCCAAGAGCTGGTGTGTGCTTCGTGGCCACCTGGCACAGTGTCCCAGCCTCTGCTCCCAGTTTGACTGGGCAGAGGAGGATATTTGCCTCTCATGTTCCTTGGAGAACATTCCTCAGATAAAACCAGGTTCATAACTCATAAAAATATACTAAATTACAGGAAAGCTGTAAAAAAAGAAACCTATAAACTGTACGCAGATACAAGATACACTGAAAGTCATAACCATAAATCAATATACACCTCATAAGAAATCTTGCTATATTTAATGTGTACAAAATATGAAGCAAATAATTATATGTCAGTGTATATTTCTACAGGCTGTTTTGGTTTGGGTTTGCTTTTTTTTTTTCTCTCAGCCTGAGATTAAAGCTAGCATTACAGATTTATTCTAGTGGAAATGCTGATGTTTGTGTGAAGTGAACTCTTTCTTTGTTTACGTAACCCCAGGTTTTCAGCTACTTTATCAAATAACTACCTCTTCGTATTTGTGGGCTGGCAGAAAACCTTAGCTTTGTTTCACAGTTCTAGTTATGGTCAGGATGATACAACAAGCACATGGTTAGCAGGATATTAAAGCAGCTAAAAAGCCCTGTGAGGGTTTCTATCTCTGAAGGTGGCAAACTTTGTGGTGTTGGTCTGTGGGGTAAATCTCCTACAAAGGAGGAAGGGGGAAGGTTGTGGTTAAAGACTTTCATTTTCTTTCTCTTTGAAAAGACAATTCATTTAATAATATGCTTTAATTTTTGGTTGACCCTGAAGTGGTCAGGTAGTTGGATTGGATAAAGGCTGTAGATCTCTTCCAACTGAAGTATTCTATTCTATTCACCTTCTTAACCCTGCCTTGTGGTATAGCACGACATGACCTCCTGAAGCAGGAGAAGAACATTTATTTTCGTGGGTTTGCAATGGCTGAGGAGGAGACTGCTTTTCATTGCCACCATGTCACTTATGCACTAGAAAGGAGGATCTGTGAGCATGAGTAAAACACCTGTATTGCTGAAGGTGATGCAAAATCCTGTCCATCCTACCAAGCTTACTCACTATGCAGGTTGTACTGCCATTCTGTGTTCACAACCCTACGGTGTGCAGCCCAGTGTGGACCCGTAAGTAAAGATGGGACGAGTGCCACTGGCCAAACCAACAGAGGAGATGTTCTGAGTGCAGTGAGCATTTCTGGTTCACGCTCCCCACCTAGCCAACACCCATGTCCTTTCCATTCAAGTTACAAGGGAAAGTCTTACAGAATTAGAGCCTAATTTTTCCATGCAACAAGTAGAGTTCCTGCAGAACTCTGCAGCCTATTTTCAACAAGGGATTAGCAAGTTCTATCAGGGCAATCTTACACCACTTTTATCAACATTTATGTAAAACCACCTTTCATATGTATCTATCTCTAATCACTACTTACTACCCCTCTAATTCAAAACTACTTCTTTCTGTCTTTGATTTTAACATAATTTTCCCATTTTCTTTTTCCCCCCTAAAACAAGAGTTTGCCTTTTTAATGGGTTGCCTACTAAAATAAAATAAAAAAAGAAATATTTTTTCCACACCTTGCCAAAAGTTGTTCAAAATGAAACAGTGTCAGGGTCATGTAAATCCAGATATGTCATGGCTGTAAGGGTAGTGGGGAGAGAAGCCTGTCTGTAAGTGGGGGGTATGATTCATTTGGATAACAATAGAGTCCACTGCCCTTTTCTACCAAATGTTTTTAGTTTGCCTCAAATAAGTCATTGTCTAACTTGTATAAATCTTTCCATCGTTTCTTGAATTATTGTTGGATATTTTGGAAAAATATTTTTTGGTTTTTGTAATGAAAAAAAAGAGCTGATTGCAATCACTTCCAAATAACACTTAACTACTTGACACGAGGTCAGCAGGCGGGTTTGTGACTCTGTGTGTGTGTGTGTGTGTGTGTGTGTGTGTGTGTGTGTGTGTGTGTGTGTTTTCTTTCTAATCTGCAAGCTGTTCCCTGAGAGACACATTGAGAACTGGGGCTTGTCTGCTGACATGTTTTACACAGCTGATCCATTAGGATCCTGCTCTTCCTAGCCTCCCTGGCACCGCTTTGATCAGCGACATGTTTAAAAAAAAAAAGAAAAGAAAAGAAAAAAAAAGAAGGAGTAAAAGGCACTTCTCTGATCAGGAATCCCTCCCCTCCACTAAATCATCCCGGGCACTTTAAAGCCATAGGAACCACTGAGGGACCCTTCAGCTCTGCGAGGCTTCACGACAGCTGTACGCTAAAACATCCAGACATGAGCCAGCAATGTCTTTTGCCCAATGGCCTCTTCTGCCCAGCTCTGTGATTAACCTCTTCCCAGACCATGGGGAAGCCCCTGCCAGCCCCTCTGCCATGTCTGCCTTAGTGCCCATCACACACCAAGCATGAAGGGCAAAGGCCAGCACAGCTTCACCTCCCTGTCTGCTTGCAAAAACTTGTCTTGCCTGGAAAATCTGGCTGCCTCAGGATGCTGACTCTGCCTTTCCATTAAAGAGGGGCGTTTTCATTTAATTTTGCTGAGCAGCTTTACAAAGGTTTGTCAGAAAAGCATATGGCATGTCTGTGGGAAGGCATAGAGATGGAAAAAAGAGAGGATGTTATGAACGGGGATGGGTGCAGATGCATGTGCTTAGCCTGACACTGGTGTCCAGGCCAGATATGTATAAAAGTCCAATTGTAGACACAAGTTCACAGCATGTCTCAGCCAGACTAACACCTGACATGAGGCACCAGGAGCACAGAGATTATGGATAGGCTGTGGATGGTGCAAAGAGGGTGAGTGATGCTTTATCCATGTGGGATCATCCTCTGACAATACCCAGGGTAGACACCATGGGCATGACCATAACATAACCCCTTACAGCATATACACACAGTCCCAGCAAGATCTCACCAAGGGGTGAACAAACCCCTGTGGGTTAATCCCAGTGGCCAATGCTAGGACTTCCCAGGTCCAGCTGAGCATGATGTCTTGCTCTGGGACAGCTGCTCCTGTTGCACTGGGAGGCACCAGAGGCAGCAGTGGTTAGACTGCTGACAATGTCACCACTTCACTTTGTGGTGAACCCTGTATGATAGACACATTTCTTTAGCTGTTTGGTACCACTTTGGAGTATTAAAATCCCAACACCTTTGGAAAGAGGAAAGGGGGGGATCAGTTGTACAAAGGCCCACGGGTCCCTGGCAGTGACTGGGGAGATGAGGGCAGCCAGGTGTGCTGCCACTGCTGTGTCCATCTAGAGCTGCTTCCTTATCCTTCCTTTATGATATCTCTGAGCCTGGTGGGGTCTTCGCCTTGATTGCTTGCTGGGCAACTATCCAGTAATAACCATCTCCTGGCAGTGAGGGAGGAACAGCTAACAAATTGTTCACTGCTGCCTTCCAAGACAAAATGAAAAGTCTTCGTTGTGCTTGTTCCTTTCCACATTGACACCTCAGTGGGATGGAGAGCCAATGAACCCTAAATAAGTACTCCATGATGTTCTGCAACAGCAGACATAGTGCCATGGTGGTACTAGCACATGATGGTATGGATTGCTCCCCCTTGTTCAGGTCTTCAAAGTGACTGCAGTTTGCAGGAGATGGAACACATACCAGACATTGCAGAGATCCGTATGAGTTGTCCACTGCTCAAGGAAATCTGCTCAAGGAAATCCCCGAAACCAGATTTCTAGCAGCTTCCCTTCTCCTCACTCATCTCACCACCAACCCCCACCCCTCTCCATCCCCCCACTAATTCCTTGCCTTTTTTGTGCATTTTTCACTGACTGAGTGATGAGAGGGACTTTTTGCCCTGAACGTCCAGTGTGCCCTCTTTATTTGGTTTACAGAACAAATAGGGATGGTGTGATGGAAGATCTGCTCTTGACAGCCTTCTTGAGATTGATATTTTGGCAGTGCAGAAGTTGAGGAATCACTGAAATGTACTTTCTTTTTTTTCCATACTCCTGCTTCTGGCTCATACATAGCTCTGTGATTGCCACATCCACCAACTCTGCTAAACATCCGGGTCTAGCAGCTTGTCTTCAAGGCAGATTTGAGAGCACACACAATTTTACATTTGGCATGAGGCATTTGCAAGAGTTTGAAGGTGCTGTCATTTACCTTGTTTCGGGGAGGCTTTTCCATGTCAAATAGTGGTAGTAAGATTCCCCTGTTGTTCATATTTTACCTCAAAGTCCATTCAGCCTGGAGGGCACCCCTAACCTGGGTCCCCACCACACCGTTTTAGCAGATTTGAGAGCACACACAATTTTACATTTGGCATGAGGCATTTGCAAGAGTTTGAAGGTGCTGTCATTTACCTTGTTTCGGGGAGGCTTTTCCATGTCAAATAGTGGTAGTAAGATTCCCCTGTTGTTCATATTTTACCTCAAAGTCCATTCAGCCTGGAGGGCACCCCTAACCTGGGTCCCCACCACACCGTTTTAATAGGCCCTCT
>NW_008681005.1:0-18048 GCF_000695815.1 Acanthisitta chloris | reverse complement strand
CCAGGCTTAGCAGAGGATGTTTTAAAAAGCGCAAATACAGAGTCTCAGTTCACTTACGCTTCGGTTCAGACTGTGGCTGGAGGAGGATCTCTTCAGCTCTAGGTTTTCCTCACAGTATAAATCCCTGTGACTGGATCCCATAAAACAGTCTCATAAGCTCCCTAAGAATTTGTCGGGATGCCAGGTCTGGCGTGCCTAGCCCTCGCAAAATGGGGTAGCTGAAAGCAGCAGAGTGAAAAGAAGCCAAACACCTTAGTAAAAGCAAGGATTAAGGGGAGGGGAAAGCTGCATTAAAACAACATCCATTTTTTCAGGCCATTTGCAGATAAATGACCTCCATTCTTCTAATTAAAGAAAATGTGCAATTAGCTTAATCAGATCTGTGGGAAGAAAAGCAGTTGCTGAGTCTCAAAAGGCAGGTTCTGAGAAACTGCAGCCAACTTTTCCTGGGGCCGACTGGAGACACTACATCAGAAACAGCATGAGCCCTGCCAAAGCCTTCTTCCTGTGAAAAATGATGTTTCAATTTAGGCTCCTGTATATTGTTTTCGTTAATCTCCCTCTCGTTTGCTTACTCACTTGATCTCTCTTGCTCTTTGACACTGTAAATAGAGGCACGAAGAGGTATTGCTTTGTATTGATAGGGGCACTGCATCCCAATTTCCCAAGGAAACAAAATTGAGTTTATCATCTCAGTTCCCCATCAGCCTTCATGTTCTTCATACCTTGTTATCCTAAGATGCACTATTTCATGATACCACAGAAGGGCCAAAAGCATTCAGGGGCTAGAAAATAGGATGTTCCTTCAGGAAAGGAAAATAGGACTTGTGCAACAGGAAAGGTCTTGAAACCCTTAGCACTTGTGGGGGTGAAGTCCTGAGAGGCTATTGGAAATCCTGGTGAGGAAGCTGATCTCAGTGATCAGTCCCTCCTCTCTATAGACAAAGTGGGAAATTGTGCTAACTGCAGGCCAGTGCCCTTAACCCTTTACTGGGAGTGTTTGCCAGTAACCTCCTCTGCTTTATTCCACAGGCATTCAAAGAATAGAAAGCAGGGGAGGAAGAAACACAAACATTAGAAAAAAATAGCGGTTTTAAAATATTATCTATCCAAATAGTTTTAAAGTCCAATCTTCTTCCTAAAAGCTAAGAAGATCCCCTTCAGTGAGGCAAAGAGCCAGCCCTACAATGATCTTGCCAAACCCACAAATTGGGCTGCAACTGGGCAAATGGGGACACAACTAATTATCATAACAAATAACCCTTATTCTGTCCATTCCTTACCATGCATTTCCTAAGGGTATTTTCAAGCTCCTTGAGAGCCATCTCTGCAGCCCAGCAGACATTTGGCATTTCTCTGGATTTTGCTCCTGAGAAGTGAGAAAGGGATGAAAAGTCACCTCCTCATTTATCTGCAGAGACTAGTGTTGGGATTAGGGTTAGCTGGCCCTTTTTCACTCCCAGTGCAAGAGATGAAGCCAACGTCACTGACTATGGCTCCTGTTTCATTCTCTTCTTCTTCCAGGACAGTTGTTACTCAGTGTCTGGCCAGAAACCACCACTGACTCACAAGCGTCTGCTCCTCTTCATGCCCACCTGCAGTTCAGCTTGTTGTTAACATGCCTCACAAGACCTGGGCTGACATTTCATCCCTCTTCTGTCCCATGGGAATGACCTTGACTCTTCAGAGAGTGACTGGGTTTTGTGGAGAGCACAATTTCACCTTTACACCTGTACCTGCATGTGCAGGTACGAACTGAAGATGTTGTGCCTGATGAAGTGTCTCCATGACTTCCATGTGCTGGCATGACAACCAAGTCTGGCTGCTCATATGCAGGCAGTAAATAGCCCCAAAACCACCTTTTTTTTTCCTGATTTATGGGACATCTTTCTTTCTAAACCCTTCTGCCCTTAAGATTTTCAATATTTCTTATTGACATTTGATTTTGAAATGTTCATGTGATCTTTTTTCTTTGCCACTTGAGATTTTTTTTTCATAAGTAAATGCTTGGTTTTTCAGCTTTTGCCTGGGCATTGTTTTTGTTTGTTTACAATTTTCCACCTAGAGAAAAGTTAAATATGCAGTTCCAAAAGGTAGAGCCTTCCCTGCTGCTGCCTGTGCTTTCTTGTTGACTCCTAATTTTTCTCGACTGCTGGATAAGGGGGAAAAAAGTCAGGGTTAAAAATAAAGATGGGGCCCTAAAATATCTCCAAACCAACAATAGGAAACGGATGTGTTTACTTTTTGGTTGGTTTCCAAAAATCTGAAGGAGGATATACTTTATGTTAAAAATATTTATTAGCTTGTGTAATGAACACATTCAGATAAAGAGCCTGTTGCCTGAAGTGTGAGGCAACAAATAAGCTAAACCTTGACTATTTTGCATCATGTAATGAATGTTTTGCTACAAAACTAGAACCTCTTGACCAGTCAAGAGGGAATGATGTGAAAGTCTGTGTCACACAGCTCCGCATGCTGGGATGGGATGGAAAAAGCACTGACATCACATGGGATGGATTCAGCTTTGCTATCACCCCCAGGTTCACTTCAGGGAGTTATGGGGTACATAGTGAGGGCTGCAGCCAACCCTCACTGCTGATTTCTAACAGCCACCAGCCTGTGAGGTGGCTTGAGAGAGCTGGGGTTTGGCCTGAGTTCACAGGTCCCAGCAGACCCCTTGGGTATTTGCCTGGTGCAGAAGGGGCCAGTGGGCTCCCTGCCAGCAGCTCCAAAATGCTGAGAGCTGGAAGCTGGCCTGAGTCTCTGAAAAACCCCATCAGTAACATTTCTGACAAGGTAAATTGCATTTTGAATGTGGAGATGATCTTGGTAATCAGAAATAAATCAGCAGGATAATCAAAATTGATGGGTAAGTCAAATCTAGAAAATTTATATACCAAAGCCCTATAGAATAGCCTGGAAATTCCCAGAAGTCAGATCCTGGCTGAAATTTTTTGTCCCTTTGCTGCAGTAATTTAAACTTTTCTATTTACTTTGGAACTCCTCAGTTCAGTGACTTGGCCTGATCAAAATGCTTTGATATGTCCAGCAAGAATAAAAATATGGAAGTCGAAGGGTAGTATCTTGGTTTAGGACAACTGTGAACATGAAATTTAATCCTGGGCTTTGCAAGAGGGACTCTAGAACATACTGGGGGGGTAAAGCAATTAATACTGCATTGAAAAAAAGAGAGGTCCTTCCTTTTCACTTTGCTTTTCAATGTCCTGTAATTTGGGCCAAAGCAAACAGTGCTTACGCCAGTACTGATGTTACAAGTTCATGTACCACTGCTGATGTTACGTACATTAACACAGCAGTCACTGGAAAGGAAAAGCAAGTGTAATTTGTCCAGAATGCGAACAAAAGGAGAGTACAGAATGAAGCCGATCCTCCCATTACTTTATTTTATTCCCTGCTGTTGGTTGCTTTCTTGGTACACCCTTGCTTTTGTCCTTTTGACACGCAGGCTGCCATCACGCTGCACAGCTACCAGAGCTGAAATTGCTCCAAGTCTCATTATCCCTGAAACAATCTCAAATCTGCAGGTGCTGCTTTGACACTCTCCTAAAACCTATTTACTGGCGACAGGGTAGTCCTGCTTCGTATCAGTGTGAAGAAAGTAGAGTCAGGCCAGCTCTCTGATCTACTTGAGCCTGACATGTGGCTTACACTGCTTTTATATCAATCAAGAATTTGGCCTTGAGATCTCCACACTCTTGGTTTGACCCAGTGTTTAAAAAAAACTCCAAAAACTTCCAAATATGTGCCTCTCTTTTCTGCCTTTCTTTCATCCTTTCCAGACCCTACTGCATATACTTCATGTCTGCAAAGTCAACCAAAAGTGCTGGACTTCTTACAGGCTATGTGTTGCTTTCTATTGTATTTGGTACTTGAATTTACGCATACCTGTCTTCTTATAAACATTTTGGAGAGGAACATCACTTTTTTTTTTTTGTAGGGTTGGTAAATATTTTTCCACTGAAACTGCTCTGAAGTAAAGTTGGTAGTAGCTAACAAGATGTTCTTCATAGAGTGTGCCAGGGAACAGTTTCTGTTTTCCATTGGCAAAATACTGATGCCTGAGAACTGTGTACTGAGATTTCAGTGTCTGCAGTTGTCACTTTGGTGCCCACTGTTTCTGTTTTCTTCCAGGGGTCTGTCCAAACCTTGAGTCATATCTTCAATACTATAACCCCACAATCTTGTTTCAAAAGCACTTTCTGTCAATTTACTTCCACAGGATCTGAGCAAGGATGTTGACATGGCGTAACATGACAACTCCTTCAGAAGTTCTCTGATGGAGTTTCCATCTCTGTCTTTCTTGTTTGGGACAATATATTTGAATGTTTAATAATCAACATGAGACAGGATGTTTATTTTCTGACCAATCGGCTTGCAAATTTTTTAAGCTCTTAAATATATAAAGGGTACAGTGTTTAACTTGGGCAGCTAACTAACAAACAATACCACAAGTAGTAACCAGCTGACAGAAAAGAAAAACAGCCAGACAATAATGTGAAGGACTGGGAGAAGGATACAAAAGAATTACAAACTATATTTTCAGTATATGTATTGAAGATTGAAGAGTACTGAACATCAAATCCCAGGAAATATATAGTTGCTAGGTATGATATATCAAAGGAAAGTGAGTTCATTGACAAGTGTTGAAGATGGAAGTTTAATGGTTAAGAAACAAGATTGAAAACAGCTCTGGAAGGGTCTAAGAGAGGTATGGAGGCACATCCACATCATTAATTGCTTCTATTCCCTGGTTTCCTAATGTGGAAGACCCCATGAAACAAGCTTTGCTAGTGGGGAATGACACAGCTAGGTCATATGAGTATGAGGCATGCAGGCCTGAGCCATCTAACCATCCATCCTTCTCTAATAATGGAAAAGACCTTTTGGATTGCACTTTGGGGAAGACACATCAGGCACAACCTCAACAGAAGGTCTAGCTTAGGGATCATGAAGCAGGAAAAAAGGCAATGCCACATCTGCCTCTGCTGAAGGAGATACAGGCTTTTGAGAAGTGTGATGGGAGAGCCAGATGTACAAGATTTCAGCTGCCAAATGTGGAGGACATTATTTTTGTTGTTGTTATTATTATTATTATTACAGGAGGACCCCTGCCAATGGGGTCTTCTCACACAGAGACCAGATATGGGTTCAGCCACTGGACATGCAAGATTTTGGAATCATCTCAGTCTGCTATCTCCAGAAAAAAGACGCTGCCTCCAAGCAACCAATTAAAGAACTCTCTGCTTAGAATTTACCCATTTGTATTCTGACCTTTAAAAATCATTGATTAAGTGCAACATTTTATCATCTTCTTACTGATTGCTTCCTCTCTTATTATTCTTTACCATGTGAACTACATTCTGATGTCATATGATATTTTTTCTGCACTGAAAAAAAATGAAGGCATTTTTGGGTTGCTGTTTTTATCTTCTAGATACTTATCACTGATACTTATTCACTTAAGGGGGAAAAAAAGTAACTTGATGGCTCAGGACTTCAAGCAACCCCTTTCTCCACAGTAATACCTATAACTATAAATGCAGCTTATTTGGAAATAGAGTGTACAGCAATGCACAACTATTAAGCAGTTCAAATTCTGGTCATGCTCAGACAGCAGTTACTGCCATAATTCTCTGGCTTTGCATTAATTCATTGAGCAGGAGCCTTGGCTTGGTCATAGCATTTTTTCTTGTCTGAAAGATGATCTGGTTAATAGAGAACAAACACCGGAGCACCTCTGTTCTTTCCTTTTCCCTCTCACAAATACATAGACACACATTAACCTGCCTATATGCCTGTTGGATATAACACACGTGTATATACTGAACACTTAGATATACACATGCATATACAATACATCCATACAGGCACACAAATGAACCCTTCTAGCCTTTTCTAGAGCCAATGTGTGTGAAGACTTCAAGGGGCAGTTTGCTTCTCTGCTGTAGTCTTTTGTGCTTTCATTTCCAATAACCCAGCAGATGCCCCTAGATCATGTGGAGAGGAAATAGCTGCATCAGCTGCTTCTGGAGAAACAAAATAGGCTTTTGTGGCTATAATGTAATGTTTCCCTTGGAATACATGTTGTGCCATAGGAATAGGTGGCATTCCAGGCTCTTGAAGGAACATACCTTTTCCTTGAGTTCAGGTAAAGTATTACCTATCAAAAATCTAAAAATTTTCAGCAGTAACCACAAGGAAATTAGACACACAAATTAAAACAGTCAGAAACCTGGCTCTTACCCAGGAGACAACTGATTTCTCCTTCTTTTAGGAGTTACACACTGACAATGACACTGTCAGTTCACACTTAATAGCACAACTCCAGCCTTAAGTGATTTTCCAAATTACAGTAGGTCTTTGGGTTGGGCTGCAGGTATATTGGGTTGGAATAATATTGGGCCAGCCATGGTGCAAGAGGCTGCACTTGCAGCAAACCTCCTGTCCCCATGTGGGAAATGCCAGAGGACCCAGAGAGCAGGGCAAGATACCAGCCATATCTGCTCCCGCAGCACAATAGAGTTGGGCAAGCTGTTAGGGACAGCCCATGACAGCAACACCATGTGTAAGCTGTTGCTACCCTGAGACACTCTGGCAGCCTCTTTGCTGCCACATTACACCAGTTAAATGAAAAAGTCAAATTATTTACATATTGTTCCAGGCACACCATGCAGAAGTGCCTTATCCACCAAATTTGGGCTGAAAATAAATGAACGCAGGGACATGATTTTCTGAGCCTCAAGCTGTAAAGTCAGGAATAGCCTAAAATTGTTCATGCCGTCACGGAAACTCACAGAAATCAGATTGCTCATCACCTCATGGAGTAGTTTGCACTGCTCCAAACAGGGGAAAAGATGTAAAACACCTGACAGTATTGTAAAATGACTGCACAAGCTGTGAGGCAACTGAGGGATAATACCTGGTGGTGCTGATGAAGGTGGAGCTGGTCATACATTTGTAAGAAACAGTTGGAGAATGCAGAGAGTTCATTTTAAAGACAAAAAAATCAGAGGGCCTCTGACTGTCCCAAGTCTCTAGGGCTGGCAAGAAAGTTTCACATTTCTCGTAAACTGCTGCTCTGGGAGTCCATTTTCAGTATGATATTGACAGTTATCCTATAAGTAAGACACAAAATTCATCCAGAGAACTGGTGTGTCCCTGCATGAGAAGGCAAGGAAATCTTGGAACAGTAAAATCTTGTTTGCTAATGACAGTTCTGAGAATTTTTAAAAAAAAATGAAGTGGAAAAAACCCCAAAAACCCTCCATGAAACACTGATTAGACGCCAGTTCACATAGCTCTCCTTGGCTACTATGTACTATTATTATTTCTTTTAAAGACTAATAGATCCTATTCTTGACAAGCATAAAGCCAGGAGGTGGGATCTTATCCAGTATTTTCATTTTTTAGGCCACAAGAGGCAATGATTGTATCAGAATATTATTTGTCTGCCCAAATCACATTCACTGTGTGAACCTCTGCAGAGGACTTCCATTCTTGGGATAAACTGTTCCATCAGACCAGAGTGCAGAAGAAATGCTCCTTCTCATTCTGGTTAAGCCAGTTCAGTTAGGACAGAATCTCTTTTCCTAATCTAAATTTCCAGAGTTAACTTTCAAATTTGCATTTACAGTTTTTACCTGAAAACCCCTACATACAGAGTGGTTTGGATCTGGGATATATTAAAAAGCTGAGTGTTGGAACAGGTGAGTTATGTATGAAGTGGTTAACATGGTAAGGTGAACATCAAGAGAAGGTTGATGGAGCAGAAATGTGGTTGAACACATCTGATTTCCTCTCACCACATGGGAAATGTTGCTTTCACTGAATGGGTTTTTGAGCAACCAAAAGTCAACTCATATAGAAAAACTTTGAAACACTTAATATGGAGGTGTTTTAAGGAATATGTGGGAGATTTGCTGGACAGATTGGGTTCAAATCTTCCATCCCAGTCATCCTATGAAGCCCTAGGGATTTCCAGACCAGTAATAGTAGGCCACAGAGATCTTCATGTTCTCAACTTGTCTTCTGGATGACATTAAAGCAGAGGCAGTCCCAGAAGGCAGGCACTATCCTTAGCCTTGTGCTTATCTGTCTGTGCACATTTTCTCCACCACTTAGCATTCATTACCAGATCCTGACTCATAAGACTGGCTTTGCTTTTTTGTGAAGCTACCAAAGGGTCCTGGCACTAGCATGTGTGTGAGTGTCCTGATAAGGGTATGACAGAGTGTGGGAGGCCAGAGGCGGGTAATGCCACTGGTATGTTGAGTGGGGAATTAGTTGTGCGTGTGCAATGACCTCTTCTTCCAAAACCTCTCCAAGACAGAGGCCAAGGAGAAAAAGCAGCAATGACAGTTTAGCATTCAGTCCACCCTACCAAAACTTTCCATCCTCATGAATGGAGTCATTCACTGGATTCTGCCTCCCATTTTGCTTCTGTATCTTTTTCATCTTAAAATAGAGAATTTCCTCTCGGAGGATTAACTTCTGCTGTAGTGCAGTCCCAGTGATGTCAGTGGAGTTATATCAAGGCTGATGTTGATCCCCATGTCTCATTGCCAGCAGGTTTTCTGGAGTTAGACATCAGGTAGCACAACTCTGAGAGTTGTTTGCACTGTTTTGGTCTCAGTCTGTTTCCTCTGAGAGCACAGAAAAGGACTGAAAAATAAAGGGAAGAATCCATGAAAATGTTGCAGTTGTTTCTGCACAGAAGAGTTTAAAATGGAACCACATTTTAAGGAATTTTTCACAGACATCCTCCCTTTCCCTCAAATTTCAATGTTCTCTTTTCTTCTCTTCTCCCTGTGTTTGACATATTGCCGCTGAGTGAAATGAAATGAGAAATAGCCAGGGGCTTGCTCTGACATTTTCTTCCCCACCCCATCCCTCTGTCCAGCCAGGCTCTTCTCAGTTTTATTTTTTAAATAATTTTTTTAATGGTATGGAATGGTGAATGAGAACTGTAGGCTGTGTGTACTCCTTTGCTGTAACCCACCCATTCTGCTCTTGCTTACCACCTTTCTTATCACTCCTTCAGCATATTTTTGGACCATCTGAAACTGAAAAAAAAATAAATCCCTTGCCTGCAGATTCACTCTAAATTGACAGGGAGGGAAAATCTGGCCCCAGCATCTGAGATCAAGAGCTTTATAGTGTAGTTCTGCCTAATTTTAAGGGATTTTATATAGCAGAATTGGAAAGAACCAAGAGATACTTAGAGCAAATGTTCTGAAATACCAAGAATAACAAAGCACAGGCTTAATGAGTTCCAATGTGTATGTCTGCTGTGAGTAATGATGCTTAATCCTGCTACAAAATAATTCCTTTATATGTTCTTCTGTTTTTAAAAAAATGCATCATTGCTGCACTGGGGTCATAAAAATTACGAATATGTTTTCCCATGGCATGAAGCCATAGCATACTGTAAGGCATTGTGCTGGGCCATTATATACAGCCTGTAATCAGAAACAAATGTATTAAGTGAGATGATGTGATGTTATATGAGAAAAGTGAAAATAGAGCAGGGAAGTGTGATAGACAGTGACTTGGACCACAGCATCAGCTCTAAACAGTCCCTTTCTCTTCAGAAATCAAGAGACTATGCCAAAAGATGTTGTGTTTCTAGATACTGGTCTAGAAAACAGAGTCATACTTCTTGGAAGAGGGGGGAAATAAAACTTGTCTGAGAGCTGAGGTAGGCAAAAAAATACTGAGTTTCCTGTTTAGAAAGAGAAATACTGCCATGCTGGTGAGGGTAGTTCTCTGTGATGTGCATTAGCTCAGGTTTGGTAGTGGCCTCAGAAATGCAAAGAAGCCCATCTCTCCACACCTCCAACTTACAAGCTTGTTGCAGGTGTCCAAATGTTGTCTGTGACAGTGAGATCTATCACTGAAGAAAGTGCCTTTGTTTTTTTGAGTTTATATTTCTGAGACTTTGCACCAGTATTGCTATTATAATCTTAAAAATTAAACCTGACTCAGATTAGGAGAAGCAGAGCAACTCATTTGTGTCTTCGCCAGTGTTTATTTCCTAAAAGAAAAAAGAAAAATAAATAAATCTGTTTGTGACAGCTGCTTTCATTTTCAAGAGTATACCACAACTCTTCAACATCAAAGTTGGATTTTCCTTTATGGACTTACCTTTGTAACGTACAAAGCTAAAGGTCAAATAAAATGATACTCCTTCAGAAAAGTGATAATAGCTGTTAAGAAGTGTATGAGTCATTGGTATGCTCTGACACTTTATTTCCAAGCCCCTTAGAAAGGCCTTTATAAACTCTGAAGGATCAGCCAATCATACCCTTTGAGAGATGTGCAGACTGGGCCATATGCAATGTGCCAGTGGTAGAAGTCTTCACCCGTGCAGGCAAAAGCTGTATCAGCCGTAGACCCCCTGCAAGCCAGCCTGAGAGAGACAGAGACCATCAAAACAACATTGGAACAGGCTGCCCAGGAAGTGGTGGACTCACCATCCCTGGAAGTATTAAAAGTCATGTAGTTGCAATGCTTGGGGACGTGGTTTAGTGGTGGGCTTGGCAGTGCTGGGTTAACAGTTGGACTTGATGATCTTAGAGGTCTTTTCCAACCTAAACAATTCTATGAGTCTATGGTACTATGAGGACAGTAGTTCATAAATTATCTTGAAAGAAGATTGCTTGATAATACTGCTTTCTCATCCTTTTTTTTTCCCTTAAAACTGCCTGATTTTATCAACAGAGTAGAACACAATAAGGACTACCGAAGGACATGGATAAATAAATCCTGTGTAAGTATTTATAATTATCTCAAGAACTGTCTCAGCAGTAACCTTAGAAATGGTTTGAATCCACTTAAATCTACAAGACAAGTGGTCGCTGTTTCTATGCCTTCCACAGGAAACAACTGTGCTCAGCAACAGAGGACTTGCTTCATTTTTCCCTCTGGAATGTACAAATAATTGATACAATCAGGAGAATTCCACTCCAGGTATTATAAAGCAGGGCCTTTCCTTCCTAGTGTCTGGATCTTGAATGAGAAATTACTATCTTTGCAATGAAAGAAAAATTTCTCAATATTTGATACTTTTGGATTGCGCAATACAAATCTGTATTTATGAGCCATGCCAGTGAGCCAGGTGACTTCATTGTAAAACCTTACGTAGCAGCATTTGCTTCTTTCCTATCCCTGTTTCTTCTTTATGAAACAGTATGGCTACTTTAAACCACAAATAGACACTGTTAGGGACTTACCATAAAGGATATCTGAAAGATACTCTTTGCTGATTTCAGTTAACTTCCCCTTCACGCGAACAAATCTCCTTAGTGGATGAACCCCCATGCATCTAAAGCCCTTGAGACCCCAAACACAGGAGGTGTTTGCATTGTGTTGCTGGTTTGCATTGTGCTTGCTTGCTTTAATGAAATGATTTATTTATTGGTCACAAATTCCTCAGAAACATTTGTTTTTATCCCCTGGGTTCTTATCAGAGAGCTCCCAACACCACTCAAAATCACAGCTGTCACTCATTACAATGCAGTGCAACTTAAAGGCTTTCCCAGTGCTCCCCGTTAGCAGGGAGCCTTCCCCTGCCCTCCAAGCATGTCCCCTGCCAGGGCATTGATATCCCCCTCGTCCTACAGTTGCTTGCTTCCTAGAATAGCTAGATTCGAGGATGAGAGCTTTCTTAATGGAGCTCAAGTGCATTTGTAGCACAATAGGTCATTTCTGGCTCACTTGCTTTCTTTTCAGCTCATGGTACAAAAAGGGATGTGCTTACACCATTTGCTTACATTGGTAGGTAAAGAAAACCTTAAATGTCGCATGAGTCACTTGCACTCAATTAATTTCTGCTTGTGTTATTTATTCATGTTTAAGATATGACTTTTATTCTATATGTGACCTTCAGCAATGGAACTGATAACAAGAACATTACTTTGGAAAAGTGAAAGGTTAAACATTAACCAGAAGAATAGTTCTAAGACAAACATTTTGAATGTTTTTTCCCTTCATATTTGGAAGTAACTTGTCACTTCCCCTCTTACAACCCTCCCTCCCCCTATATTACTGTTATGCTGCTGTTCCTGATACGTGGTAGATGCAGCAAGCATTGTATCACCATGTGATGGACTCCTCTTTGCCTACAACAAATCAAAGGGGGCTTTGAGCTGGCTGCAAGCTCTTGCCTGATTAGCTTTTTATTAACAATTTCTGGGCTTTCTCATCTCCCAAGAAGTGCACTGCACAGAAAAGCCCCCATCACCATGCTCCAAGACAGGGGCTCAGCTCTGTGCTCCCTCTTTTACTCTCTGCTGCACACGGGGAGTGAAGAAACAGAAAAAATAATATATGAATAGGGGAAAAGGGATTGCCTGAGCTTCAAAAACATTGTATGAGTTTGAAGCACTGATTTTAGCAGATTTTTTTTTCCTCCATGACCCACAGGCTTCACTCACACACAACCACTGTACCCAAGAGTTTGAAATTTATTCTACAGTTTGAGTCAACTGGGGTGGTGGGGAGGGTGTTGTGCAGCTTTGGTGGTTGAAAACTCTTCATATCAGTTAATAAAGGACTGAAAAATTTAAAAAAGTAAAGTCTCTGCCTTCAAAGCTGAATGCCTATTTTATCTGTGTGTAAATTTATCTTTTTTTATGTGGAGACACACTTGTGAGCTCCAGCTCTGCTCTGAAATTACTTCAGCTTTTCTACTTTATGGCAGTCACCAACCTCAGTCACAACAACATTGTTAAAAAAATCTGTAAATCAATAATGTTCCTTCTGCTACCACCTATTTTTTGGAAGCCTAGAACATGGGACATGCATATATTTTACTCAGTAAAACAGCCTAATTGGCTGTTGTTTGGTTAATTTGGGTAGAAAAAATAAACCACCAAAAGTAAAGATGAATGAAACAGTTAAGTTAAAACCAAAGCCAAATAAACATCGACAACAACAAACTAGGTGTCTGGAAAAGGGTAACTCCTGCTGTCGGAGTCATTCTGGGTGGTCAAGGCTCTGTCTCAGCCCACAGCAGGATAGAGGTTCCAGGGCACGGATTTGCTGGATTTCAGGACAGCAGAGGCAACCACCAGCCCCCTTTGCTGCTGCCTCCCCTCTGCCCCTCCTGCACGACTGATACCTCCTATCATGTCATGGGGTTGGTTCAATCCACCTTTCTCAGTGCAAACACTGCTCTGCTGATAATATTTTGATCTGCTCAGGAAAAAAAAAGAGCAGAACAATCCCATCCCTTTTACTGATCTTCAATATAATGAATTGGTAAACCCCTGCTATTTGTCCATATATCTCACTCTCTGTTCAGTCCCTCAAGACTTGTAGACTAAGTGATGTCTTGTACCAAGAATGACAACAGGTTAGACTATGCTGTAGGAACAGGAATTTCCTTTCGTCAGATCTTATTTTGCCATATTTCAGTATTTTATTAAATGTCCTCTTGTCCTTTGCCATGGAACAAGGTCTTCTGGTCTTCTTCTGTGGGACCATTTATTATTCCACAAGAATTTGTCATGTCTCCCCTTATTTATGTCTCCCACAAGGTAATCTGTGCTGGGATAATAGACTGCTCCACCAGTGTTGCTGAGGAAGCCTTTGCTAGAGAGTACCAGAAGCCTCCTACCATAATTCCTTTGCACAAGATTTGCAGCCAGGGTCACAGACCCATAAGGCAGGCTTGGCTTAAGGCAGCTGGGGCTTGAGTGTACCACAGAGTCCCTTCTCCCAGCCTTCTCAGTCTGCTCTGCACCCTTCCTCCTCCCTCATCCCCCTCACCCAGCTCCCCACAGAGCCCTTCTTCCCCAGACAGCCAATCTCTTCCTGTCACCTCCCTGGGATGGACTTCTTCATTTTTTCTTAGCCAGCACTCCTGGACAGATTCTTGGTTTCTCACTGACTTGTGCTGTTGAGGCTTCTTGGCCTATGTCCCAGGGTTCCTGCCTTAATCCATCCCTTCAAAGAGATTTGGATAAGTCTGGATAAGCTTCCAAGCCTCTGGATGCTTATTCAAAGTGCAAGGCTCGGGGAAAGAGGGAGCATCCCTGAAGGAAGCCAGAGGCCATCAATGTACAATCAAACCACTATTTTTTTTCTGAATCAGAGATGCCTCCCCAAATTCCTCAGCACCTGTGTGTCAGAATCTGCATTTACATTAGTAAAAAAGCAAACCCTGGCCTGCACATCCTGAAGCAACATGCCTAAGCATTTAGAGACACAGATGGGCCAGCATCTCATCAGGGTGTCTGTTGCAGCATTAAAAGCTGGGATTCCTTCTTTCAGGAAAGCTTGGGCATGTTTGCATACCACTGGGTATTTTAGGGGTGACTCACTACAGAAGTCCTATTTAAAACCAAGAAAGATCAAGAGTTTTGAAATGAAGTGCACTGAAAAGGTATGAACACAGCAACAGATCACAAAAAAATGCAAGGCTGGATTCTCCAGCCCACAGGAGTCCTGCTGGGCTGCAGTGTAGGGGGGTTGGTCCTCTGCTGTAGCCAGTCACGGACTGGGAGCACAGGAGAAAGGGTGAAGCAGCCATAGGAGCTGGCCCCAGAAGGAAACCTATTCTGTACCATCCATTCTCCTCATTCTGATCCTATGGATGGACTGAGAAAGTGCCATTTGGAGCGATTTCTGCATGTGTTTTGCATGGCTATGGTCCTGGTTTGAAGTTGCTGGCACCTGCCACAAAGCTAGGCATTTTCACAACATTTCGGCTGCACCCAAATTACAATCAGATTTTAGCCCCTTTGGAACCAAAACCAGCATTTGCTCGAACCACAATTACTCCAGTGTTTCCCATTAGCCCCGCAGCATTCATTCATTCATAGTTTAGTTTCCTGCTCCAAACATGTTCTCTTTGGGAAAACTGATCTTAATTTTCCATCCAAATGAAGCCCAGTTGTGTTGTGTCCACCAAAAGAACAATCTGGCTTAAAGCAGCTTTAAGAAAACCACTATCTGATGTCAGTAAATCTCTGTCTATGCTATAACTGCTTTAAGTCAGGAAGCAGTGGGTGTGCTCAAAACAACACATAAAGATAAAAGATTTCCAGTGCCAGGAACGTGGATGTGTTTTGGAAGAAAACATGGGGTGCATTCTGTGTGGGAAGAGATGAAAACGTGTCAGCCTGCAGAGCCTGCCAGTGCCACAGCACACACACCCTGGCACTCCGGGAAGCCACATCTTCAGATGGGAAGAAAGAGGCACTGGAGAGTCCTGTGCTTGGCACACATGCAGAGGGAATGGCTGCTGCTATTATTCATTTCTTTGTCTTGCAGCAGAGCAGTATATATTCCTCTGTTCTCTAGGAGTTGAAGGAATGTAGCAGAAGACAGACCCCAGCCCCTTCTCTTTTGCAGAGATGGATGTTGAACAGTTCCTGAAGGCAGGAGAGGATTTGGCTATCTGGCCATATTGTACTCTTGGATTTCCATGGGGACCTACCCTCATCCTCTTCTGAGCAGAAAGGGCGTTGCCACAACCAAACCCTTACACGTTGATCACACTTTGACCCTATAACAGCCCTAGGAAAGCCATTATAACATGTGATGCTGGAATAACTCCACCAAGGTCAAGAATATTTCTATCCCATGCCCAGAATGTGTAAGTTAGAAGGAAAGAGAGGTCATTGCTCTCTGTTAAATGTATACCTGGTTATCAACCTACTTCTTTGTCTTGTTGCTAGTTTTCCTTTCACTTACAATTCAGAACAAAATAAAAAAAAAAAAAACCCTCAACAAAACCCAACTAACCAAAAGTACAAACCAAAAAAACCACAAACAAACAAAAAAAGAAATACACAGTTTAAACCCAACTAACCAAAAGTACAAACCAAAAAAACCACAAACAAACAAAAAAAGAAAGTATATATCCAGTTTGTTGCTGGAGCACTCTTCTTTTCCAGGAAATATCATCTTTTGGGTCACAGGGCATCACACTTACAGCAAACAGAATCAGTCCTCTGACTGGTTCCTTACTTAAAATCCATAACTTGTTTCAAGCCATGAAGACACACAAGGCAGTAAGTTACCAGTTTACAGGGCATTTTAACTCAGAATGGCAAGCACATCACTGGCATCTTGTACTATCAATGCTACTTATACAGCTTCTTTCATCCCAGAGTATCCCGAAGCCAGTCACACAGTAAAGTGCTAGCAACCTGAATTCTGCTGTCCGTGTGTTTTGTCTCCCTTGGGCAACCTTTGTGTTCTAACTCTTCATAGTTCTTTTGGGATGGAAGCAGAAAGCACACGAGGGCTGCAGCTCTTCCATCACTCCTTGCCAGAAGGGAAAAGGCAATGGCAGAAGGTCACAGTGAAGGGTACTGCCTTAGCTTGGGGAGTCTGCCTCCCACAATGTGTTATTGAGAGGTTCTGTGGTGTTAGCAGGGCTGTGGGCACAGAGTGGGAGAGACTGCACCTTCTCTTGCTCTGGGAAACAGATGTCCCAGCAATGTTCCCAGGTCACCCCTTAGAATGCAGACATGATCATGCACAGTCTCTGCCTTTCAAAAAGTGTATGGGAATGGTGGCATTTATGGGAAGCCACTGGAATTCCTGGCCACGGTAAATATACTTTTTTTTAAAAATCTCATTATCAGAATAACAATGTTTTTGTGTGACCGCTGTACATACCTTTTGCCTCTAACACAAGTTATAAAGGTTTGGGGCAAGATCTCTCTGTGCTTTCTCTCTCTTACTCCATACCCAAACATGCCTGTGAAACTAACTGCATAGAACCATAATGGATTCAGACAAGTCTGGCCCCAGAGCATCACACTGTACCCACCTTCTCTGGGGAAAAACTAACAAAGAAAAAGGTCCTTCTGAAGATAGCACCCATTCTCTGGCCTCAATAAAGCTAACCATACCTTGCTGAAATGCAATTGCCTTTCTAAAGCCAGAGAAAAATAACTTACGTATTAAGGAACACTTACACAACCTAAACAATACAGCATAATTCCAGTGAGCACAGCCATGCTAGTGATCTACTGCTAAGTGTCCAGGCAGTATATAACAAACACAAGAGACCAGAGCTCATGGAAGTAAGGCCAAGCAGTATGTTAAGACACAGAAGTTAGCCTGACTAAGCCTGGCTTTGCCCTAAGCAGGAGAGCAAAGCGCTGTCCCCTGGAGCCTTCTAATGCTGAAGCTTACAATAATAATGAAATCTCCATGGGCCCAAATGAGCCTCCCACACACATCTTGGGTAGGAGCTTACCACACAAGGAGTTCTGCTGAAATTAATGGGCTGTGTGTGGATTACAAGACACTGTCTGGAAAAACTGAGGGTGACCTTGCAGACAGTTTCCCACTGTTGATTCCACTGTCCATACCTGGCTTTAAGTTTCACTGTGTGTCTTCATGAAGAAAACAAAACACAGGGAGGGAGGGAGAGGGAAACATTTATATAGAGAAGCATGGTGCAATGACTGAAGTAGAAGCCTGGAAGACCTGGTGTCCAGCCTTGGCCCTCCCACTGACTCCTGTTATCTGGATGCAGTTGTCCCATCTTGGCTCCATGCATCTGCCGTGGATTTCATGTCACAACAGCGATCCCCCTGGGGTCCCACTGCCCATGCATCACCCTGTGTGGGTACAGTCCCTGAAGGGGGTGATGTGGCTGTAGCTGCGAAGGAGGCAACAGCGGTGGCTTTTTCCTGCTTGCTTTATTCCCAAGGGTTATTTCTGGACTGGAGGGAGGCTGCCGTGTGATGTCAGTGTGTAAACAGAGAGGTGAGTGTCGTCAGGGCTCAGGGGGTGGAGATGAAGGCACGTCTGGCTCCCCAGAGTGGGGAGCAGGAAAAAAATCAGCTCAGATAAAGAGACATAAGGGAAACGGCAGTGGAGCCGCAGAGGAGGCGGCGGGAGGGAGAGGGGGAAAAGGCTCCAGTCCCAATGCAAATCGTTTGGGAAAACAGTGCACCGCCCTCCGCTAATTCCCCTGATTAAAACCGCATTAGTTGGTAGGTGTCGGGGACAGGCAGCCGTTTCCAAGGAAGCCCTGGCTCCACCCGGTCCCTGCCGCCC
>NW_008681004.1:0-4008 GCF_000695815.1 Acanthisitta chloris | reverse complement strand
TTTTTTTTTTTCTTCTATGTACTTGGGATGTTATTCTTTTGGAATGCATGTTTTAAATTGAATTTGAAAATTCAACCTGAACTTGTATTTTGGCAAACTTCACTTAATTAATTAGGTCCTTGTCCATTGAAACTTGATTACTTTATTTTTCAGCCTGTCCCTGGGACCTGGGATCTAATTTAAACAAGATTTGTAAGTGCAGCAGAGTTATTATTCTGCATATATTTGTCAAATATCTGCACTTATTATACAGAAGCAGCTGAATCTATTCTACCTTTTGAAAATTAATATCAATAAGATATTATCAGTAGCAGGTGGCTCCAGAAATGACACCTAGGAACTAAAAGGTTTTATATGTAATTGGTGGATACCATTTCCTTGACATTAATTATAAATGGAAGAAAATATGAGCAACCTTATTTTTTAAATCTTGTTGATGGTCATCTCAATATAAAAAGGCAGATTTGAAACTGCAGAATTTCAGAATACAAATTTAAAGCTCTTATAAACAGTCCTCTCAGTCCTCTAAGGAGTTACATTTCTAATTAGTATTTTTGCAAGTGTGTCTAAAGCATTTTGTGAAAGATGAAAAGAATTGCTGACATCTCAGTTGTGGCAGAAATGCAGAGGTACAGGATATGTTATCTAAGCTGATGCTATGACAATTTTATTTGTGTACTCATTGATAAAATTTTCTACAAAAGTTGGTGCTTTTACTACCAAAAAAATAGCCTGTCTAGAGTTATGCATATAAACACCAAAAGGAGATAATTTTTTCCCCATGTGAAAAATCCTGGGCATAAGAAATAATTATTCTTGTAAAAAATAAGTCAGAATAAATATTTTATGCCTGACAGAATGGACTCAGCATTTAGGTGTCAAATGACTCACACCAAAATCCTGTCAGCTGCAAAGGTTCTGCTCATTTTTATACCTGCAAAAAGCTTGAAGATGGAGAGAGAGGCAAGGTTTGAGGTTTGTGAATTCACTGAGAAGTGAGACAGCTGTAAAGAGTCACCAAAAGGAGTTTCATTTTACTGAAAGCACTGTTTACCCTCTCCAGTATTTGTTTACAGCTCCTGGATGTTGGCTAAGGACACAAGTCCTATCCTTGCATGACCTCTCAAGGATGATGCTGAGCCTTTCCTGGATCCTTCAGCCAGTAGACAAAGATGTGCATTCAAATGCTGCACCTTCCCTTTGGTACTGGGGCTTACAAGAATATCTCCTTAGAAAAGTGATTCTTTAGCACAGTGTTTGAGTTGTGGAGGTTTATGTTCATCTCACTGTTCCTGAGATCCTTTGCCTGCTCCTTACTGAAATGTGTAGCAGGCAAAGGAATTATTTCACATGATATTATGTGTGTTCACAAACACACCTGACATTCTCCTTAACAAATTGGTGGTTTATAGCTCTGATGATCTGCTGTGGTAGACATTTAAATACAAGAGGAAAATCTTTAGAAACAAGTTTTCCAAGAACAGACCAGAAGAAAAGTCAAAACCTGAGATTTAGCTCAAGGCATCTGCACAATTTATGTAACAAAACAGGATACAGAGAAATTCTTACTAAGACAAAAAAGTCTGTGAATTGCTATTGTTTCTGTGTCCTCAGAAAAACTTTTCCCTTCTGATGCCATAGCCCATGTCCCAACACCATGTTATTTCTTACACTACACCTGAGGCAATGAGACTCATCTTGTCTGAGGCCTCTGAATATTTACTCCAGTCTTAATTGCTTAATTGGACTTCAGTCCCAATGCTCACATTCATTTCTGTGGGCCTGAGTAAACAATGTAAATGGAGCTGAATCTAATTTAAGCAAACTATAAGCTGATTAATATTATCTTATGAATAATTCTGGCATCACAGGAAACCTTTTTTTCACTTTAATTTTCATGAAAAATATTGTCCTATTTATATTAAAGTCATAAGAACTCTTCTGCTCTTAATATCACATTAACAAAGAGCTTTAAACACCACTCATTTCACTGTCAGCTTTTTCACTGACACAGAAGTCTTCTACAGTTTTACTTCAGGATTCACACTTGTTTTTTGTTATTCTAAGTCTGGTTTGCCAAGTTCTTTTCCCTCTTACTTAGCTGTTTGCCTCCAGTCTGCTGACCTGTACTTCAACATGTATTTTTTCTACACCATTGAGTGCACTGGACTCAGGAGCCAATGCAGCAATTTTTACACAAATATCTTTACTCCCTTCCAACCCTTTTCTGGTTTGGCATTATCACATAGTGTTGCTGCTCTGAAAGTTATTAAAGATTAATCATGTATGACAATACAGGTATCAAGCAGAAATATTAACTAGTCTATTGCCTGCTCATGCATTCACTAATTAAATGTAACGTGGGGACTTTTTACATAACAGTTATGCTTCAGTAATGCCTGTTCAGCACTGCAGAGAGTAGAGAGAAATTCCTTTACAAAGCAGTGGGTTTCTTAGGACAGGGTTTAAGTTGTCACACACTCAGTCATGATGCCTCCAAAACTTCAGAGAGTTTGCCAGTCCTTTAGAGATCCAATGACAGAGGTGATTATAAATTTCAAAACTTTATATATAATTTTTGTGCTTCAAAGCAGCCTGGAACACATTTGCTGTGTGCTGGGGTTACAGGGCACTGCTGTTCTGTGCTGGCAGCCTATGTGAGTTGGATTCTCCTGCCCAGTGGTGATCCAGATTATCTGTATTGGGAAAAAATGGCACAAATGTTTTGTTCAGGTACAGTCGAGGCAATGCATTTAAACCTGATCAGGGCTAGACACTTAAAGACAGATTGGCTTAATCACAAGTTTAATGAGTCAGAGCACCAAGGTGATAGGTAATTCATCTTTCAAAAAACCTGTTTTGTGAGCACATTGTAAATCAACCAGGATAAAAATTTAGTTGTGAGGCAAGAAAGTATCTTCAGGTGACACTATGACATTGATGCCTGAGGCAAAGATGGAGTGCAGAAACAGCAAAAACTGCAGCCTGGTGATTTCTGTCCAGGTACATAGGTCCAACACCTGCAGCAGTTTCTGATCCATCATGGAGAAGACAGTGCAGATCATAGAGATTATTGAGTCAGCAGATCAGTAGAAGCTGTAGGCTTAGAGAAAAACAGATGAAACTATAAAAAGGACCGTGGTATGTAGCATACAAAGCAGAGGCAATGATTAAAATAAGGACAGCAGATCCACCTGAAGGACATTCCTGTCACTGAGCAGCTAATACAACCATCTCTTTGAAAGGTTTCCCCAGCATAAATTTACATCTGACTGGAGCAGGAATTGCCAAGTTCTGTAAGATACAGGGAAAATTACTTGTTCACTCTGAAAGAGGCACAAGTCTTCCCTGTGAAGGTGGAGCACGGATCAGGTAGTCCATGAGTGGTTAATGACAGAGAAAGAGATGCTCCTACTCAAAGAAAACCCAGGGGAGACTGGCAAGGACACTCTCCTGGATATTTGTGTGTGTGTGCAAAGAGGGAGCTGCAGAGCTGATTGTGCTCCCAGTGAATCCCTGCCTGGCCCAGATTCAGGTGCCTGCACATGTGCAGGCTCAGTGTGCTCTAGCCAACAGTGCAATGCTCTGAAAGGAAATTCATCTCAAGAGACACAACTTTACAGTTAAAATAAGGAATTAGGTCTGATACAAGAAGTAAATATTCAACCTGAATGGGCTATATAAAGATGTGCTGGAGAATAAAGAGCAGGTAAGTTGAGTTTTTTGGCATGATATTCTCTAGGTAACCTATGTTCCTGTGATTTGGTGACAGTTTTCTAACTATGTCCTCATAGCCATTTTGAGTACCTGGAAGCATAAACTTTGGTGACAGTTTTCTAACTATGTCCTAGTAGCTATTTTGAGTACCTGGAAGCATAAAACCATAGTAGCAGGAATAAATAGCCCATCAACTGATTGGAAAATGCTGGGGTTTTTTCAGTGATTGCCAAGTAGATAGCATTGTATTATTATTATGTGATATTTTAATTTTAATTCAATTTTTGCAGT
>NW_008681003.1:4906-5519 GCF_000695815.1 Acanthisitta chloris | reverse complement strand
CTCCCAGCACCCCCAACTCCAGTATCACTCCAGAACCTTCTCCCAGTCCCTCCAACTCCCAGTACAAACCCAGAATCAACTCCCAGCACCACCCCAGCACCCCCCAACTCCCAGCAGCCCCCCAGAATCTCCTCCCAGCACCCCATAACTCCCAGTACCACCCCAGAACCTCCTCCCAGCACCCCAACTCCCAGTAACCCACAACTCCCACGAGCCCAGAACGTCCAGCAGCTCCCCAGAACCTCCTCCCAGCACCCCCAACTCCAGTATCATCCCAGAACCTTCTCCCAGCTCCTCCAACTCCCAGCACCCCCAAAACCCAGAGTCCAAGACCCCACAGATCCCAAAGACCCACAGATCCTAAGGATCCAGATGTCCCAAAGACCCACAGATCCTAAGGATCCTCATGTCCTGGGATCCCAAGGACCCACAGATCCCAAAACCCCACAGATCCCAAGGGTCCAGATGTCCTGATGTCCCAAGAACCCACAGATCCCAAAAACTCACAGATCCCAAGGATCCAGATCTCCTGATGACCCAAGGCCCCACAGATCCCAAAATCTCACAGATTCCAAGTGTCCAGATGTCCCAAAGACCCACAGACACCAAGGAT
>NW_008681003.1:2487-4213 GCF_000695815.1 Acanthisitta chloris | reverse complement strand
GATCTAGGTCTCCTGATGTCCCAAGACCCCACAGATCCCAAGGATCCAGGTGTCCTTATACCCTAAGACCCCACAGATCCCAAGGACCCACAGATCCCAAGGATTCAGGTGTCCTTATACACCAAGGCCACACAGATCCCAGGGATCCAGGTCTCCAGATATCCCAAGGACTCACAGATCCCAAGAACCCACAGATCCCAGGTGTCCAGATGTCCTAAAGACCCACTGATCCCAAAGATCCAGGTGTCCTTATATCCCAAGCCCCCACAGATCCCAAGGATCCAGGTCTCCAGATATCCCAAGGACTCACAGATTCGAAGTTCCCACAGACCCCAAGGATCAAGATCCCCTTATATCTCAGGGACCCACAGATCCCAAGAACACACAGATCCCAAGGATCCAGGTCTCCAGATATCCCAAGGACTCACAGATTCCAAGTTCCCACAGACCCCAAGGATCAAGGTCCCCTTATATCTCAGGGACCCACAGATCCCAAGGACCCACAGATCCCAAGGACCCAACTGTCCATCCCCCCCATCCCAGAGTTCTCCCTTCCCCCCTGAGGGATGATCCACGTGTCCATCCCCCCCTTGTCCCCCTTCCCATCCTGCCCACGCTCTGCTGCCTCCCCCTGCCCTCCTGCCCCAGGTCCAAGGAGCTCCCAAGGCTTCGCTTCAAGGCTCCCAGGAATTTGCCTCCTCAACCATCCACCATGGAAAGGTCACAACGGGGTGGAAGAGGTTGGGGGAGTCCCATCCCCCCCCCCAGGATTGGGGGGATCCTCGGTGAGGATGAGGTGGGAGAAGGTGGGATGACCCCAGGGGAGGTTTGGGGTATCTCTGGGTGGGGATGGTGTGGTCAGTGCTGCTGTTCCCTCCTCCAGGAAGATTTCCAGTGATCCGTGAAGGATCTCCAGAAGGAGTCAAACGTTAACTGGACTTGGGAGAAGCTTTAAATAGAGGAGGGGGAGGGTTGGGGGAGGGAAGGGCCATGGCTAACCAGGGTTGGTAGGAGCAGGAAGTAACTCCAGGGAGTGGATCTGGTGCTGGGAGAAGGTCAGGAGACACCTGGAGTGAAGGAAAGGTGAGTGGATCCATAGGGAGGTCCAGGTAGAGAGAGGTCAAGAGAGATCAATAAGGAGAGAGGCTGATCAATAGGGAGATTGGTGGTCAAGAGGTTGATCAATAGGGAGAGAAGATTGAGATGTAGAGGGATGAGATTGACTCATTGATCAGTAGAAAGGTTAAAGGTCAACAGATTGAGGTGAAAGCTCAAGAGATCAATGAAAGGCTGATCAATAGGGAGATTAGAGGTCAATAGACTGATCAGTGGGGGAGGTCAATAGGTTGAGCAGTAGGGGAAGATGAATAGGTTGATCAATAGGGTGAGATCAACAGGGACATCAATGGGGGGAGATCAATGGGGGGAGATTCATAGGTTGATCAATGGGGGAGATCAGTAGGTTGATCAATAGGGGAGATCAATGGGGGAGATGAATAGGTTGATGAATAGGTTGAGATCAATAGGTTGAGATCAATAGAGGGAGATCAACAGGTTGATCAATAGGGGGAGGTGAATGGGGGAGATCAGTAGGTGGATCAATAGGGGGAGATCAATGGGGGCGATGAATAGGTTGATCAATAGGGGGAGATCAAGAGGTTGATCAATGGGGGAGATCAATAGGGGAGATCAAGAGGTTGATCAATGGGGGAGATCAATGGCGGGG
>NW_008681003.1:2061-2292 GCF_000695815.1 Acanthisitta chloris | reverse complement strand
AGGTTGATCAATAGGGGAGATCAATGGGGGAGATCAATGAGGGAGATGAATAGGGGAGATCAAGCGGTTGATCAATGGGGCAGATCAACGGGGGAGAGCAATGGGGGAGATGAACAGGGGAGATCAATAGGAGGAGATCAGTAGGTTGATCAATAGGGGGACATCAATGGGGAGATGAATAGATTGATCAATAGGGGGAGATCAAGAGGTTGATCAATAGGGGGAGCTGAA
>NW_008681003.1:0-1981 GCF_000695815.1 Acanthisitta chloris | reverse complement strand
GTTGATCAAGAGGGGAAGATGAATAGGGGAGATCAAGAGGTTGATCAATAAGGGAGATCAATGGGGGAGATAAATAGAGGAGATCAATGGGGGAGATCAAAAGGTTGATCAATGGGGGAAATGAATAGGGGAGATCAATAGGGGGAGATGAATAGGGGAGATGAATAGGGGAGATCAAGAGGTTGATCAATAAGGGAGATCAATGGGGGAGATAAATAGAGGAGATCAATGGGGGAGATCAAAAGGTTGATCAATGGGGGAAATGAATAGGGGAGATCAATAGGGGGAGATGAATAGGGGAGATCAATAGGGGGAGATCAAGAGGTTGATCAATAGGGGGAGATCAATGGGGGAGATCAATAGGGGAGATCAATAGGGGCAGATCAATGGGGGAGATCAATGGGGGAGATGAATGGGGAGATCAATAGGAGGAGATCAAGACATTGATCAATAGAGGGTGATCAATGGTGGAGATCAATAGGCTGATCAATAGGCTGATCAATAGCCTGATGGATAGGCTGCTCAACAGGCTGCTCCCCACAGATTGATCCCCAAAGCTGAGCAGATCAGCCAGGAACGGATTATTGATAAGGTGAGGCCCAATAGGAGGCAGAGGAACCCCCAGGGCCGGATCGATCGATTGACTGACAGCGCAGGGGGCGTGTCCTGGAGGGGGCGTGTCCTGGGGCGTGGCCAATGGCCGCGGGGCCAGGGGAGGGACAGAGGGACAGACAGAGCCGGAGCTGCCGAGGCAGGAGGAGAAGAGCAGGTGGGGATCGATCGATCAATCGATCGAGGGCTCAGGGCTGGGAGGAACCTGCTGAGGCATTGGTGGGAGAGGGGGGAGAATTGATTGATTATTGATTGATTGATTGGGGGAGGGAGGAGAAGAGGGGAGAGCTGTTAGGGGTCAATCTGTGAGGGATGGATCAATAGAGGAAGCTCCAAAGGGGATTGAGGGATAGATAATTGATTGTGGTATTGATTGAGAAAGAGATTGATATGGAGAGTGATAGATTGATAGACTGATTGATCAATTGGTGCCCTAATGGATCAATAGAGGGTGATAGGTTGATAGAGCAGTGAGCAAATGGATCAGTCAGGCTGATAGATGGATCAATCTGATTGAGAAGTTGATAGATTGATAGGTTATAGATTGACAGATTGATGGACACACTGATCTATCAATAGACACCCAGAGAGATCAATAGAGATCAACAGAAATCAACAGATTGACAGCACCACTGATAGAGTGATCAGCAATCCCAGTACACTGATTGATTGATTGATTGATTGATTGATTGATAGATTGATGGGTTGATTGACTGGGGCCCTGAGTGATCAATAGAGATCAATAGAGATCAACAGATTGACAGCACCATTGATCAAGTGATCAGCACTCTCAATACACTGATTGATTGATTGATTGATTGATTGATTGATGGGTTGATTGACTGGGGCCCTGACTGATCAATAGAGATCAACAGATTGACAGCACCACTGAGAGAGTGATCAGCACTCTCAATACACTTATTCATTGATTGATAGATGGGTTGGTTGATTGATTGAGGCCCTGAGAGATCAATAGAGCAGCTGACAGATCAATCAAAAGGCTGATGGCATTGACTGACAGATCAATGGATAGACCGATTAATGGAGGATGAATCAATCCATCAATAGATCAGTAGACCAATGTATTGATTGACTGATTGATCTTGGCCCATTCCTTGGTCCATCCCTTGGTCCATCCCTTGGTCCATCCCTTGGTCCATCCCTTGGTCCATCCCTTGGTCCATCCCTTGGTCCATCCCTTGGTCCATCCCTTGGTCCATCCCTTCATCCATCCCTTGGTCCATCCCTTGGCCCATCCCTGGATCCATCCCTGGATCCATCCCTTGGTCCATCCCTTGGTCCATCTTTTGGTCCATCCCTGGATCCATCCCTTCATCCATCTCTGGATCCATCCCTGGATCCATCCCTT
>NW_008681002.1:0-1197 GCF_000695815.1 Acanthisitta chloris | reverse complement strand
ATCTGTTGCACCACTAAACATGGTGTCATTCACAAACTTGCTGAGGATACAGTCAATCCCTCTATCTATGTTATTGATGAAGATATTAAACATTGCTGGTCCTGGCACAGAGCCTTGAGGGACACTACTCATCACTGTTTTCCATTTGGACATTGAGCTGTTGACTACAAGTCTTTGGATGTGACCATTCAGTCAATTCCTTACCGACAGTCTGTCCATCAATCCATATATTTTGTCTATCACCTCCCTGTCTTCCGTATATGTTGACAAGTTTCCAGGAGGATCTCAGCAGAGCACTGAGGTGCAGCTGGCTGGCTGGTAGTTCCTAGTTTTACCTGTTCCCTACTTTAAAGGAATAGCATACCATATTTTCAAATGGGTGTGATATTCCCTTATCTCCACTGGGAATGTCACCTGACTGCTATGTTTTTCAAATATTCTAGAGAGTGACTTGGAAATTATATCTGTCAATTTCCTGAGGACCCTGGAATGAATCACAGTTCCCATGAATCTGTGCATGTTCAGGTTCCTCAGATGGTTTTGAACCTGACCTTTTCCTACAATAGGAGGGACCTTGTTCCCCCAGTCCATGCCTTGAGGTCCAGGGACTTGAGAGACGGGGAAGAGAAACTAGCAGTGAAAATTGAGGCAAAAAAATATGTTGAGTACTTCAGTCTTCTCCATATCAACTGTCACTAAATCTCCTGTCTTATTGGGGGGCACATTTTCTTTAGTTTTCCTTTTCTGATCAGTGTACCTACAGAAGTCCTTATTATTCTTCACATCCTTTGCCACATTCAGTACCAGATGTATTTTAGCTTTTCTGATTCCATCCCTACACACCTGGACAGCATCTCTATGTTATTCCCAGGATGTGTCCCTGTTTCCACTGCCTGTGCAATTATTTCTTGCTCTTCAATTTGACCAGAAGGTCCATACTCATGCATATTGCTCTCCTACCTTCCCAGCCCGCGTTTTTACATGTGGGAATCAAGTGTACCTGTTCTTTAAGACGTGTCCTTAAATAGCTTCCAGAACTGTGCTGCTCTTTTATCCTGGAGGGCAGTTTCCCAGGGGGTTCCCATTCCTTATTTTCATTAACAACTGAAAGTTTGTTCTCATAAATTAAGGGGTTTTATGTTTTAGCCAGGACCATCAAGTTTATGATTTGCCTTGGCTCAGGCAGCAGCTCAGGTT